>NW_009220341.1:1719-2192 GCF_000690835.1 Fulmarus glacialis | reverse complement strand
CCGCTGCCCCACCAGCCGCAAGGAACTGGTAGACCGAAGATCTGGAGGGCAGCACTTCCCCTCTTGCCGCTTGCGATAACGAACGCTACAAAAATAACCGGGGTTTCTGCAAGCGCGCGTGGGCGAGCGACTGCGGGGAAGTTTCGCGCTTTTCGGGGAATGGAAACCCTCCGGAGCCCCCTCGCCTGCGCCCGCCCCCGTCGGCCTCCCCTCACCTTGGGCTGGGGGAGCTGCGGGGGGAGCGGAGCGGGGCCGTCCCCTCGGGCACGATTGCATCAAGCTGGGGAGGCAATTGCATCCGAGGAGCTACGAAGCCCCGGTTGTGTGGGGCCGGTTTGGGGCTTCTCCCGCAGTCCTGCTCGGCGCCGGGAGCTTCTCCGGTCCCGCTCTGAGCCCTGCTCGAGTTGGTTTAAGTTCAAGGCTGCGGCCGGCTTGTGGTTTCTGGGGGAGGGGATAATGTTTCTGTTTTCCCT
>NW_009220341.1:889-1639 GCF_000690835.1 Fulmarus glacialis | reverse complement strand
TTTCGTGGGGAAGTGACTAATGTTCATGTTTCCCTTCTCGTTTCTTTTGGTGTTTCATCTCAGCATTTGCAACGTGGCTTCTTTCCCCAGCGCTGGCTCAGCTGGGAGCCGTGGGTGGCTCTGGGGGACGCTCGGGATGGCAGCGAGCATCTGCCGTGTCCCCCACTGTGCTCCTGCCGACCGACCACCTCTTGTCTGGAGGGGGAGAGAAGGTGAAAAGATTATTCACACCTTTCCAGGCTCGGCAGTGCACGCTCTGAGCTTTCACTAGACTTTCTAGCAGCCTTTCCAGCTGCTGGTCCCCACGCGATGCTTTAATCACCAAAATTCCCAGTTTCTCTCCTGCTCGCTGTGTGCGGAGGAGCGACGGCATGAGGACATCAGCTCCTCCTCGCCCTCAGCCCCTGTCTCGGCCCCTCCGAGGTCCGGGAGTCCCTGGCCACCTGCAACCCCATGGCCAAGAGCTCCTATAAATCGTGGCTCTAGATCCGTGCCAGGTAGGCGGGGGCTGCGCCGCGGTTGCACCTTGCCGCGGGATGCGGTCGGGATGCATTAACCGGAGAGGAACCTGCATCCCGCTGGGAAGAGGCGTTGGATAAATCTGACCTTCTGATGCAAAAGATGATGCGCTAACAGCCCAGCAAGGACCGGAGGAAACGTGGGATGCTGTTTATGCAGGGGGTTGAGGCTGCGCAATCGCATCTTGCAGGCTGGGGAGGGCACGCTCGGGGACTTTACAAAAAGGGGCCC
>NW_009220341.1:0-795 GCF_000690835.1 Fulmarus glacialis | reverse complement strand
CGGCTTCGGCAAACTTTGATGCTCTCCAAGCACGAGCCACTGTGCGTCACTCGTGGATGGGGCTCGTACCACGCAACGTGCCTACGGTTAGAAAATTCATTGCAAAAGCAGAACTGCAGGATTCGGGTTTTGCCGGGTCTTGCTCAAGGGCTGGGCACTGTGATTGCTGGTGGGTCAGGGCCTCATCCTGCATCTGGACATGCTGCACGGCTCTGATTTGGCTTTAGACAGGCGCGTTTGGCACCTTGCAGATGGTGGAGGGTGCTGACGGCCGGGCTGGCACCTGCCGGGGACCCGGAGACGCTCGGGGTGGAGCGGGGTGGCATGGCGGTTCTGCCCTGGGGTGTTCCCCGGAGGTTCGTGGTCCTCCTGGGGCGATGCTCCCTCTGCCTTCTTCCTTGAACTGGGGGGCTGAAGGGTTACAACCACCCCCGCTGATAGAATCCCCAGGAGAGGGGATCGCAGAGGGGCTTGGTGCTCTCGGGAATTCCTGAAGGATCCCACAGCTCCAGCTGGAACAGAAGCACCAGCTCAGGAGCTGTGGGATCCTTCAGGAATTCCCGAGAGCACCAAGCCCCTCTGCGATCCCCTCTCCTGGGGATTCTATCAGCGGGGGTGGTTGTAACCCTTCAGCCCCCCAGTTCAAGGAAGAAGGCAGAGGGAGCATCGCCCCAGGAGGACCACGAACCTCCGGGGAACACCCCAGGGCAGAACCGCCATGCCACCCCGCTCCACCCCGAGCGTCTCCGGGTCCCCGGCAGGTGCCAGCCCGGCCGTCAGCACCCTCCACAATCT
>NW_009220340.1:0-44071 GCF_000690835.1 Fulmarus glacialis | reverse complement strand
CTCCGCCAGCTCCCTCAGTACCCTTGGGTCCCATCCACATAATATAATGCTACCAAATATAATGCTACCTGAGAGATGAAGAGAAAAAAGCTCTCTTCTAACTGGGGCATGATTCTTCAAGGTATGTGAAGCTCTTATTAATGTGGGAGTGAGTGCTACCTTTAATGTAGACAAGAGAGAGCCTGAAGAAAAAGCTGTCTTAAGCAGTACAGGAGCCTGGATAGCAAATGAAGGAGAGGGAAAAGGTCATTCACTTTATTCCTCCATTCTAGTATAATATGTTTTGAATGAATTGTGCTTCTCCTCCTCCTCAAAAAAAATTATGAGAAAGTACACCGTGCATATAACACTCTCCTTGATATGAAGTGACAGACCTCCCAGAGGTGAAAGCTCAAGACGAATGTGTCAGTGCTGAGCACCAGGAATCTCTGGCAGCTGGGACCAAAGTTCTGGATGAGAGTTCAAGAGATCATAACAACTGTCCCACCCTGACATTATTTAATCCCTGCTCTGGAAATTGGCAAGCAAATGCTAGCACTTAACAGTGTTTGTGTTATGAAAGTTTAAAGAGATTTTTTATATACACAGTAAGTCCTTTTACAATGCTTCTTAGAAAAAAAACCCCAAACCTAGAACTGAGGAAAAAAGAATCCTGGCTTTGCAGGTTGTGGTCACATAAATCTTGCACTGAATATCCAAAGCCATCTGCGCTGGGGAACTAGGTTAGTTTGCCTTCATGAAGAAGGGGCTGAACTGGCATTCATAAAATCCCCCATACTTTCTTTTTTTGCCCCTGCATCAGAGCTTCTGTACACCCAGGAATCCAGCAGCCAGCAGCTTTCTCAAGGGCAGTTCCTCCTTACTCAAGCTAAAAGAAACACAAAGTTCAGTATTCATTTAGAGTATTCACTCTAAACAGATCACCGCTAAGTTATGAATCAAACCTTTTGTGTGCACTAGTGTTTGTTGGAGGTGCCTGCGATATACCAATAGGCATATATACCTCTGAGCTGATATGTAGGCAGCTACTGGTGGTACCTGCAAAGTACCAACTGGCAAAAGTAAATAGCTATTAAAAGTTACTATCAATGCTCCTTTAACATGTAGATGTAGTAGATAATAAGTAGGAAAACTCACTTGTTTTGTGGATAAACTCAGGCAGGGTCTGCTTGAGAAGTAAATTTTATAAAGCTTGACATAAAAGTCGATTAATATCATATTTCCTCACAATTACATAATTGCCTTAAGGATTCGTTCGCATTACATGTATACTAGCAAAAGCTTGAGAAACCTTAGAATAACACTTTGATAGTAACTCCCTAGTGAGTCATTATGATAAGTTCTACTGGTTGCGAAGTTGATAACATAGCCCTGACCACTGTAACATCATTTATTAAAAACTGGACGAAGAGTGAGTAAGCAATATTTAACGTACACTTGGTGATCAGCTGACAAGAAGTAACCTGGAGCTATGCTTGATAAGGGAGCTTGTATTATGGCTGTGAACGTTCTGGTGACTCTTACGGGGGAGACTCCAGCTCCTGTTTGTCACGAGCTGGAGCCACGACCGAGCCTGCACGTGAAAAGAATCATGAGAGATAGATTGATTCCCAGCAGGCTGAGGGGTGTTGCTGCTAAATGTAATGCAGCTGAACTAAGTTCCCAGCTGTAGTGGAAAAAGGGAGAAAGAAGTAAACTGGAAAATAGGTAGGTGTCAGAACTAAGCATTTTGGGATGTTAAAAGCTTTTGACAACGAAGAATGGCTCTGTGACAAGACTACACGTGGAGAATTTTCGTGCATATTTGGCTTATGACAGATTTGCCTTCAACAAGTATTCTCTTTGTGGAAGAGTTAGTTTTCACCTGAGTTGCTAGCAAACTTGTTGACCTTACAGACCAATTGAAAAAAAATGGATAACAGCTAATAAACGGTGGCTATCTTTCTGCCTGTGGACTTCACATGAGTATTATGTATATATATGTAGCTGGAACAGTATAGGCTCTGTATCTGTGGGAGCGCTGTGCAGCCATCTAGCCAGGAACAAAATACCTGGTGTAGAAATGTATGTCCTGCTGACCAGAGTCAACTGGAGAAAAAATAACTGAAGCCTTCTTGTCTCCTAGTTACACGTGCCTGTGTAGTACAGTGGCATAGGAATATGATCAGAGACGAAGCATTGTTATAAAAGAGAAAAGAACCGCTACCAAGATCATCTCTTTCAGAGATTAACTCATAGCTTTTAAGCAGAGTAGAAGGCAGTAGGGACAACGTTAAAATGAGAGAGGCAAATTCCCCTGAAATTATAAATTTTATACAGTTAATACTGTTACAGTGTGAAGTCTAAGAAAATGGAGATGCAGTTTGCATTTTGGGGTGGGATTTTTTTGCTTTTAACGATTTAAAGGCCAGATGGTATCTGTATGGTGATCTCCTGCAAAGTGCAATCCATAGAAGTTTCATGGTTTTTATTGGCGTTCTCTCTCTTTCCTTCTGCTCTCTTCCCCCAGGTCACACCCATGGCCTATCGACTTTGGCACACGTGTAACTTGTCCATTCACAGGGTCCCTACAATATATTCTTTCATTTCTTTCATGTGATAGACACTTCATTTGTTTGGGTTTTTTCCTCTATCTGCAAATGGCTTTTTTTAAAATCTCAGTTTCATTTTCTTTTTTTTTTTTTTTTTTAATTACATTTCTGCTTTCTTTAAGCTGAGTCACACTGTACCATCTGTGTGTGTCTTTATCCATGTCTTCCTTCTACTTCAGTCTTTCCTGCTGTGCCTGCAATGCTTCTGTAAATAGGAGGTGCAGAAGCCAAATATTTCCTTGGGTGTTGAGGTATAAATTGAGTTACTGGAAGATGCAGAGGCTGTAGCCTGGCTGGTGAGAGCTGCGTGCATATACCATTACCACTACGTGATCGTTCTCCCTGTGACTCATTTGGTTGCCAAGTTGTGTGAGGGGGAGAGGACTGCTTGGAAGAAGTGGCAGATGCTGAACAGATCTGCTAGCAGAAGGACTCACATGCCCAATGTTGTAGGGGATCTTTAGCTGTGTGGTGGGAAGGAGCTCTGAGATATCGTCAGGGGAAATCTTCACCTTTCTGGGAGCACTGCTCTTTTCTACTTTGAAGCTGTTACCAGAGCTGGAAGAATCTGAGAGTAAAAATAGATACTCTCTGGAATAAACTTCTTGCCTGTTTGAATTCGGTTTCCTACATTGTGCATACAGCAAATGCCAGGCTCCAAACCCTCACTGTGTATCCCTTTCTTTACTGCTTAAAAATTGAGGCTGTTTCTTTTATTAAACAAATTAGAGTTGGCTAGAGATATAACTAGGTGCAATTTAATGGATTGCGATATATAAGATGTCCAACTTACCTCTTTATCCCTTCAGATCTAAAGACTTTGGCTTGCCTATCTAGTGTAACAAAACAGACCATGCAAAGGGTTGTAGTTGCCCTCTGGAAATATGATGGGGTAAACAATAGAGAGGAAAAAGAAATACTTCTATCAAAGGACAATGATACTGTACAAGCAGATGGGTATAATCTGACCACAGGTGAACTGCAATGGCAAGCAAGTGGAGAATGACAATAGCTTTGCCTCTGTCAGGCAGAAGAGCCTATGGCAGCTGCCAGCTCCTCATGTATAACTGTTCTTGTGATAAACAGTGCCTATGGATCCACAAATGCCTGGAACAAACCCAGGAGTGTATGTCACGCTCCTACTAATTCCTTGGAGCTCTTTGAGTAAGTACTGTGCTTATGTATACAAATACTTCTACTGGTTTGCTCCAGAACTTGTACATTTTGTTTCATATGCATAGAATTTTTTCTACTAATATTTAGTAGAAATAGTAACTGAGCTGTACCAAAGTAAACTCCTGAGCAGAGGTAGGGAAATATTTTCAAATGAAAGGTTTTTCTTTGTTCAAATAAGATCACTTGTCAAAATGGAAGCTGAATGGGAAGGTCTTCACCAGTTGGTATTACTCCTGTGTGTGTGTGAAAGAGAGTGAGCCAGCAACTCCCAGCTGTGTGGGAACTGAGTTCTCAGGTGGGTTGTTGAAATCACTGATGATATTCAACTGGTGCATGTCTTCTCTGCTTCTCCATGCCAGTTCTTGCAGTTCCTGGAGGACTGATGCGGCTGCGGTAGGCAAAGGCTGGTGCTTTCAATTTGTAAACATTTAACTTCAACCTGAAAATGAAACAATTTATTTTTAAAATATTACGTCTCTGTGAAATTAAAAACATTTCCCACACAATTCTGCTTTTAAACAAATCTTTAGGAATGTAGTCCTAAAATGCTGTCATTTCTGGTATTGCAGATGCCTTTCATATAATGCAGATCATCTGAGAGATAGTGCGGTTGTTCATTTTCTCATCCTCAAATTAAAAAGTCACTATATCAAGCTACTCAAAAAGAGAGGTTATTAGTGTGGGAATGACAGATAACCTGAGTGGAGATCCCAGGTTAGAGAGCTCTATAGGTCAAGCTCAGTAGTTAATTCTAATACTGGAATGCCTGGGAGGGAGAAAACTTGCATTATGTCTGGGGACTGCTCTGTTACACATCAGTGAAGATGATATGAACATTTATTCCTTGCAAGATTGTGCAATGTATGCGTTAATGGTATTATGTACCATTGACTTCAAGGAAGTCAAGCAGGAAAATATTAACATCAGTTCCAAACTTCAAAATCAAGAGGAACCTTTTCTCAGCGTTATAGCAATTTCTCATATTTACTCCATCTGTTGTGCCCATATGCCAAGTAAAGAAATACTGTGTTTGGAAGAAGTGAAATTTCAATTTCCAGTAAAAATATTTGGATTCTGCAGAACTTTATATATACATAACAAAATGTTCCTCCATCTAAATGCTTAAAACAAATGTTTAAACAAATTGTCATCTGTTAAAATGCCCTGGGAACCCTGGGCACTGGGTGTTGACAAATGGAAATTCGTTTTTCTAGCAAGTATACTAATGAGAATTCTTTTATGGTTATGGGAGGTGTTCCAGCATATCCCTGATGGTCAGCAATCTTGTTTGCCATGCTGGATCGTCAAAAGAAAGACACATGCTTGTGCACTTTGGTACATTGATTTCAGACAAGCTCATCTGCTCATTTTCTTTGTATATATAATAGCAAGGGGATATTTTCTCCACTTCCCCACTGCCCCACTGCCCCAGTTCTTCAGAGTCTTTCTGGAGTCACTTACCTTAAGACTGTGGGAGAAAGTCCAAGTTAAATGAAAGATTTCTCTACTTTCACATCTGCATTACAAGTGGGGTCAGTTGAATTCTTTTTTCTGTCAGTCTTAACTTCTGTTTTGCAATTCTTGTGCACGTGGAGTGCACCAGCCTGGCCCCCAGGAGGTCTTTCACATCCGTTTAGATTCAGAAAGCCCTATAGTCCATGATCCAACTGAGGCTTAATTCACTTGCCCACATACAATGTCTATATGTATACGGTATATGGTTGGCTTGCAGATAGCTGAATCTTGGCCAGTGTGCGGCTTGTGCGAGAGGCTGGAACGAGGTCTGCTGTCACTGAGTATCAGATATGCGAGCCCTCAGAAATTACCTCCTTTCCTTATTTTCTTTATTGCTCATCCATCGGATCACTGAATTGGTGAACCACATGTGTACATGCAAGTAGATGAGTGAACTCCTTGGGGCTACTAGACCTGGGAGTACTTGTTGGCTTCAAACTAGTCATGTGTAGGTGCTTTACTTATTTGTGGCCTTCTAAATAGTGGAATAAATATTGCCAAGAGCTGTACATAGGAAGCAGTATTTAGTAACAGCTTTGTCAAAGTTACTTACAAACTTCTGTGCTGGGATAAAATTATCATGTGGTCTTCACTAACAAATTATATTCTACCCATGTATAGGCCTTTCTTCATGTGAAAATGTTTAATTACAGATATAGCTGAGATATCACATTTTGGATTAAAAGATACTTTTATTTCAAATATCAATTTAGATAGTGCAGCTAAGTCCCAGGTCCTTCTCTAAAGGAAAAAAAAAACCCCAAACCCCAAAAACCAAACCAACAAAACTAAACCCCTGAACTTCTGGTCAATATAGAGATTACTCAGATCAGTAACAGAAAAATGAATAATTCTGGAACCAAAAGAAACATTTCCAAATGCTTCCAGCTTTTACACAGATAATAATTGTGACCTAGAACATGAGGAGCTGATTTCATATAGTCATATGTTAACTGTTAATGTAAACTTTTACTGTTGTTTTTTTCTTTTTTTTTTTTTTCAAATTTTGCTTTGAAACAACAGCTCGGACAAAGTTATTCAGACTTTTCTGAGGAAAGAGCAGTCACTGTCATATTCCTAGTGAACCAAATCACATGGTGCTCAGTCACATGATTTCAGTGGTGAAAAAAACAGCTACAGACTCATCAGGCTTCAGTGGGCTCCAGACAAGGTTTCTGCAACAAGTATTGAAATTGAAGAATACAAAAGAAACAATTAATTTTAGGAATGACTCCACCTTTAACCACCTTTTATTTCTTACCATATTTATGTACTAATTTTTAAAGAAAACTAACACCCTGTATGATACAACTAAGAATCAAAAAGGTTAGAAACAGCAGGTCGGAAATACATTGTCTGCTTGGAAGCACTGGTTTGGGGGTTTTGTGAAGAAATTTGTTCATAAATTACTGACATCTGCCTTTGACAAGTTACTTGAAACGAAAGGATTGAATTTGCTTTACTACAACATTTCTAAAACAAAAGAAAACATCCCAATGCAGCTATTAGTACAATATTTTAATGCCATCTCTTTTACTTTCTGACTCTGCCTTAGGCTTCATGTTACAGGCCAATAGTCATAGCAAAAAAATGGGATGGATAAGCAAAAGTGTCATTAGTGATTTAGATCTCTGAAAGAGCTGCAAAGTCGTTTGATGACATTCCTAGATAAAGCTAGGAACAACTTTCTAGTGAGCAATTTTTCATGAAATTAGAGAGAGAAGAGTTCTTTCCCCTTCTCTCAGCAGTGGTCCCAACCTAGCTAATTGTGGGAGAAATTCCTTTATGATCTAAAGCATGATATTCTGTTTAAAAATATGTTCAGACAAAATATGCTTATAATTCAAGAGACTTTGGTACCATGAGGAGCACTTGTACACATTGCCTGCAAATGCTATTTGATGAGATGGACCTCACCTCTGTCTCCTCATTACTGTGCTCAAGGTAGTGAATGAAAGCTCTGCTTTAACTCTATTAAAGGTTCACCTTTTTGTGAATATTCAGTGAATTATGTACTTTGCCATAAAATTCATTTCTCAAACTGTTTCAGATTATTGAAGTTCAGTGCTGCACGGAAGTCAAAGACAGTATCTTGTGTTTGTGCTTTATCTAAGTGTTTGTTTCATTCAGAAGAGAAAACAGATGCAGCTCACTAATTTAAAGTGCAAACAATTCTGAGCAGTTCACAGTTCAGCAATGTTCATTCAGCTCTAAAGAGTATATATTCAGTGCTAATACGCCTGATAAAGTTCTCTTTGTAACATTCTCATTTGAAAGCTCATTTAACACAAGGTGGCATCCAAATCAATGTATGTGAAGTCATGCTGTCTGAAAGACAGTAGCTTACCATTCCATGTCTACTCAGATTTTGTGTCCATTAAATACAATTTTAATTAGGGAGAAACAATTTTTTGAATATGACTTAGTATATTCTTTTCTATTAAATGATAACCTAGAATTTGGAGAGGAAAAGCGTATGCTAAACCTATTCAGAAAAAGCAGAGCTTCAAGTGTTCCCAGAGTTACAACTGAAGGAATGCTGTAGGCATAGTTCCCCGGTTCCTCATTAGAACAAGTGCCTGTCCAGTAAGGAAAGGGTAAATTCCAGGTCTGAAGGGATACTTGCCTTTCTAGATGAAGCTATTATGCTGGTTTTCTAACTGATTTTTCTTCAAATTAGGGGAGGATAAAAATCTATAACCAAGTATTTCCTAATTCTTTGGAAAAAGAATGAATCCTTTCATGCTATGAGTAAATGTATATGCCTCAGTCCCTAATTAATGAATCGGATGCTATAACTAAAAGAAAGCAGGGGTTGGCTTTAATTTGGAAGAGAGATTCCTTTCGGACTGACTGAAGACAAGGCTTGAAATTCCTCCCCTGAGTATTCAGGAAAACAGCTTGTCCAAGAAGTGAAAATTCTCTGGATTCACTCACCATGACACTCTGAGGGTGTGTATGTCAGGGAGCTGAGAGGGGCTTAAGGGGTGGAAAGGAATTGAGCCAGATGCAGTATAGCCAGTGGCCTCTAAAGCGGGCTTCAGAGCCCTGGGTGAGGTACCTGGATTTCCTGAACTAGTAAATCGCTGTTGAGAGCGAGCTGAGAGGGAAAGGTTTAGGAAGGGAACAACCTTGGATTCTGCCCTGGAGGCACCTCTCTCAGTGCTGAGGAGGGCAGCAAAGCATCTGTCCTGTCAGCCACCTCTGAAGTTAGGCACGATTTTCTTGGGGTACATCCCAAGATGATAGTAATTTCTCTCTCCTATAAAGTGGGCTAATTTTGAAAACACTCATCCAAAATATACGTGAGAGCATTTGATTCCTGCTCGAGACTGAAGGGTTCGATTGGGCTGCAAGAAGGAGCAGGAGGGAGAGAATTACTCTACAACCCATGCTATGGGGCGCTGACCCAGAAGTTGTGTGTGGGAAAATGGAAATCCTACTCCTGCTCCCAGAGAAGTTTACACATGTTTGAATGCCCATTGCCTACAGAAACAGGTTTTTAAAAGAGATCTGACTTCAGTACTTGCAGTTACATGTGTTAAAAGTCAGGCCACTGTGTTGTGCTCCCACCCTGGTGCAAATGTTTACAGAGTGGCATGAGTTAAACAAAGAGCGACAGCACTCCTGGATAGTCTTTAAGCTGGTGTTTTGGCTGGGAACTTGAGCGTCTTCAAGCCAAGAGGGTTGAAACACCTTCCTGATTCCTAGATGTTTTCCCTAGCGCCTGGGCCATGACAGATGCTGCTGCAGCCATCTTGCAGATGGGCTGCTGCACTTTGGAGGAGATTGCGAGTGGCAGACCTGGCTCCAGCACGGATCCTGGACTGAGAATTAGGTCAGGATTTCTGCAGAGGACAACCTAGCCCAGGAACCCTGTTTGGCTGAGAAATAAGCCAGGTGCTGAGTTTCTCCACTTTGCCGGTGTCAGAGGGCCCCTGGCACATCTTCTGCCACTACTGCCCTGCATCCTGGAGCCTGCCCGAGTCCTTCGGGCTGAGCCTGCTATCTTCATACCCCCTCCCAGACAACCGGAATTTGAACTGACAGCACATGCAGTCAAGGGGAGGAGTTTCTGCTCCCCTCCTGGGACAGAGTGGGGAGCTCTGAGAGCGTGGTCCCCTCCCAGGGGCACCTGAGATGTTTGGAGGTAGCTGGGCCAGGCACAGACCCTGCCGCGGGGCCAGAAAGGCTATTTTGTGCCAAAACCTTCTTCTTGGTATGCCCACACATGGACGGTGAAGATAGGGCTTGAATTCAGGCACCAGATCAATTTCACATCTGCTTTTAAGAAGCAGTATCACTGCTGTCTAAATGCTTGGGTAACTTCAAAGGAGAAGGTGTGGCTGAGCTGCTCTCTGCATCAGGCAGTGGCTGGCTGAGGAAGGGGGATTTCAGGATTGTGGGTTTCGACTGAAGCATTCAATTAGTTGTTTTGTGGGTTTGGCCAGTTCCAGTACTGGGCCTGGGCCCAAATGAGCTAAATTATTCTACACATAAAAGACCAAAACCTCCGCCCCAAGGTTTGTAATTGTCCTCCTATAAAATTCCTCCTGACTATGATTCCATCCTAAAGGACTATTAAGTTGTTATGTTTCCTTTGGTTCACAACCTGGTATGTTCTTTCATTCCTGAAAAGTCAAACAAAGCTTTTGGAGAAAAAAGATACGAAAGAAAAGGGTAAAAAAAGTAACAAGGCAGATAAACCCATTACAATAAAATAAATAAAATGCATGTGTTTATACAAATGGGAGATATTTAAAAAGGCAGTCAGAAGGCCCAAAAACTTATTCTTTGCTTCAGCGAAAACTTTTGTTAAATAACATAACACAAAAAACTAGCTGAGAATTTACATAGAGAAATAGTTTAAAATTTAATTATGAGACAGAATCCACATGAAATGAATAACAATTGGTTTTAGTAGTTGGGGGCATTGCTATTTTCTTTATTTTTTTTTTTTTTTTGGCAAAACAAGAGATGTCTAACTATGAAACACATCGTTTCTGAGATAGAAAACACAGTGTTTTGCTTGTGTCTGATTTTTCACCCAGCTGTTTCATTCCCTTGTCTAGCTTCCAAATTTTCTCTGCACCTGATATGGATTCCTCACTGAACTTATCTTTTCTAAAATTTTTGAGTTAAACTGCTCAACTTTTCCGTACTCATCATGATTTTGTAGATCACTATCACATCCTTCTTCAAATATCTCTTTTTCAGGTCCTAGTCTACTTAATGGTCCTTTGTACAGGAGTCTTTCCATATCATTCTCATTGCCTCCTTCTCTGAGCTTTTCCTAGTTGTATGATACCCTGAAAGGTATGATGTCATGGCATGATGGAGTGTTTTATGTTTTTTATATTATGTTTACTGTTTTCTGATGCATTTTCTTCTTTTATTTTAGTAATTCCAAATTGTATTTGGCTTTTGGCTGTGGCTGAGCTTTGAGTTAATGTTTTCACAAATATATTCAAAGTAACTATGAGGTCTTTGAGGAGTAATAAGAAATTCAGACACATCTTTCCATATCTGTGCTTAGGAATTTTTTCCCCCACATGCATAATTTTTCACTTACTGGATAATGGCTTTCATCTTCAGGCAATTTAATTGCCTGGTAACTCATACTAGTGAGAACTTTTTATTGCTCTATTCAGCTGGTTTTAGATTTGATGATCCTGAGTACATCTGTGTCATCCGTGAACTTGGCAACATCTGTGAACTCATTATTTATTCCATTTTCCACATATAACTTCTGAAAATGTGGAGCAGCAAGAAAGACCTGAGAGCAGATTCTTCTCACTTCAGTGTATTTATTTATTTCTGCCTAGCTTTTTGTCTTTTAACAAATTGCTAATATCCTAGAAGACTTTTTCTCTTAGTACATGATAGTTTCTTTTCTTCAGCTTAGCAAGGGATTTTGCTGAGAAGCTTTGAAAAATCAGGCATCCTACATTCCAATGATCATCCTTATCTGCACACTTTAATTCATGATTTTTGGTTATCTTGCTACGGTTTTACATTTACAATTTTAATTTTTTTTCCTCTAGTTTGATGATGATTAAGAATCATAGAATCATAGAATAGTTTGGATTGGAAGGGACATTTAAAAGTCACCTACTCCAACCTCACTGCCGTGGGCAGGGACATCTTCAACTAGATCAGGTTTCTCAGAGCCCTGTCCAATCTGACCTTGATTTAGTTATTTAAACTGTTTTCTTACTTTAAATATTTTTATTTTCTCCTTTTCTGCTATTTATCTATACTTATCTTTTTTCATTCCTTTGCTAAGATCCTAACTTACTGTTTAAAATGTCTCCATTATGCCTGCAAACCTTTCTAGCCATTTTTTTTTTTTTTTTAATGACTCCTCCTGTTTAATTGTTCCCCTCAATAAAGTTAAAGTAGAAGCAGATCTGGGGGAAGAGGAGAGGGATTTTTCCATTTTACAAGAATGCTGAATATACACTGTGCTTGTTATATTTTCTGTAGCTGCATTTTTATTTTTGTCCTATGAATTACTCAGGAAACTCCATAGTTACTTTTTATGGATTTTCTGCCTAGATTTTGGCAGTCACGTAGTCATATTTTTTCTGCTTGGAATTTCATATTTTTTCTATTTCCTCCCAAAAACATGCTTTAAGTTGTATAAACTTGTTGAAAGCATGAAAACAGTAAACAAGATTTTCTCCATGGAGTACTTTGAGACTTCTGTGTTACACAGTCTACATGTACTATAAAGTATTGATGTTATCATCCAACTCAAATGCATTGTGAGTGTCTCGGAGAACATCTTTAAACAATAAACCCTTCATATTTCTTCTGTATTTCTATATGCAGCATAAAATACCTTAAATGATATATTTAAGGCATGTCAATTTTATGTCTAAATATAAGAAGTTTTCTCTGTGCTTTGAAGATGTGCCTAATAATATTCTGATGCAGAGGAAAAATGGAAATATAGTAAGATACAAGAGATATAAAGTACTCTTCAATGGAAAATTGAAGAAATCCCACTGAAAGCAGGAACAGGCATATTTATATGCTTTAAAAAGGGGCATAAGTGTGAGACATAAGTGTGAGGCGTAAGTGTGCAGGTGTAAAATCAGAAAGGTGAAGATTCAAATAGACTTAAAATTATTAAGAGACAAAAAAGAAAGCTTAGGTTAATTATGGGGCACAAAAGGAGTAAGGTCAGTTAGTAAATATTTGGATAAATACAGCATGATATGAGACTATAGAGTTTACTTAGGGAACAAGGTGAAGCAATTTCTGAATCGTTGTGCTTTTCTCAGGGAACTCATGGAGGGCTAGGGAATTCCTGAGAACTGGCAAGAGGCAAAGAAATTACATTTAACATAGAAGGAAAAGTAGTTTTGAGTGGGGCCTATTTACTGAGAAAACAGTAAACTGGTAAAAAAATGCAAATCTTTGCTTGACAATAAAATGTGTTCTCAAACAAATTTAATATCCTTCCTTGACAGAGCAAGTAGTCTAACGGACAAAGGAAGCAGCATTTGTGATATAACTTGTCTTTTGAAGGCTTTTGGTCTGCCCCACATGGGACTGCCAAGAACAAATTCGGAAGTATGGTTGACTGTGAGGTGGTTACAAAACGGTATGGAGAACTGTAGTCAAAAAAATGCTGCTGGTAGCTGGCTTTCAAGGTGGCATATCAGTGAGGTGAAACCAGCCTCCTCTGGGGCTAGTGCCCTTCTAAATTTTCATGTGTGACCTGTATGTGGCAATGGAAGACAGCCAACTGGCAGAGGTTAGAGAAAACATGACTGCAATTCAAAATGACATTGCTAAATTGCAGGAATAGTCTGAAATCAATACAATGAACGATGACTTAGTAACTTCATGGTCACCCTAACACGAATTGCTTTCTAGCTTCTCATCCTTCACTCACTTCTGCCTGTTTTAGGAATCCGATATAAGAGAACAGTCATTCTCTTTTGTATTCAAGAATTGCTCATTACACTTTGATAGTTTCTCCTCTGTGTGAAATTTGTCTTACCATACATAGACATAAACATTGCAGGCATTGGTATCTGAACTTGTAATCCATAGTCAGAAATAGGCTGTGATTTTTCTCATCTTAAAGTAAATGTCCAAATTAGGCTAGATTAAATCCTTTCTAAAAGTGCCTGTTTTAGTCTACTTGAATACTAAGGATTACTATGTTGGAAGTAGCATCTGCATTGGAGGTATAGTAAAAATAGGTAAGATGAATCCTTCTCTCTGGCTGAACCTGTATTAGAAAGTGAAGCACTGCCAGTGAATGTTTTCGTGTCAGTGAATTGCTGGAAAACTCCTTTGCATGATGACTGATGTTCTCCCAAATAATTTCCAGGTACAGTTCAGAAGTGAAAACACTCCAGAGACCTTTCTTACTAAGCCGTGCACATGCAGACACCATGGTTTAGACACTAAGAGAGTCCATCAGATTAGACATGGCCAACTCCATACCAGTTGATCTCACTGCCTGAGAAAGTCACTAACTCATTTGCCTGGGAAAGTTAATAAATTATTAATTTACTAGTATAGAAGTGTTCATTTGCCCTTTCTACTTTAGAGCTCCCATTAGTACCAGCTGTTGTGCTTTGGATATTTGCACTAGTTGCCACACAAAGGCTTTTGTCCACTTGTTACTATTTTGGGTATCTACAGACAACCACTGTTGTCCTTACTAGGAGTGTGATCGCTGTTTCCCTCTACCCTAAATCCTATATGAATATATATAACCATGATTTCCAGGTAACATCTAAATCATCTTCCTACTGTATTTTAGTTCTGAACAAGTGAAATCTTTGTGAAAGCTATATCCAATAAATCTCTGTTATTCTAATCAGGTCATAATTTTGATGGTATGAAGGCTTCCAGATTTTGCTAGTACTCTTTCCTTTAGGATGAAGCCATGTAAGGTATTCAGCAACTTGGCAAATGACCTTTTTTTTTTTTTTTTTGATTCTCATACCACCTTAATTGATAGCCCTCAGTGACTGTAATTTCTTCAAGAGTTGCAGATGACTGTATTCAAAAAGTCTCTTTTCTTTCTTTTCAGGTGTCACACCATCTCTACGCAGCAGTTCCTTTGCAGCATAGAGAAGGAAGCCAAAGTGCTGCCAGAATAGATATGCACACAGGCAGGGTATATTTTCTCTTCCCTTTGCTCTCTGCTTTTATTTTGTCCTTCTATCCCTGAAAGCATGTGTAAGCATCATATTATCCATAAGAGATCAGTCATTGTCTAGCTTTTTCATACATATGAAAGAGTTGAGGAGAATATAATCTGAGCGTCTGGCTCTAGTAATTTCTGATCTGCTCACTTTTAGTCCCAGAGGAATCATCAGTGCATATGTGGGTTAGTAATGTGGTGGAGTCATCTGTGATTCAGATGAGCCCTGCCAGCTTTTCTGTAGTGGATTTGGGGCCCTTTGCAGTGGCATTTTCTGATACTTCACAAGTCAGCACATCCATTCTTCCAGCTTCCTCAGCACTGAGTCCCAGAAGCACGGCTCTTTGAAATGTATAAGCATCACTACAGAGAAGCAGCAGAGTCCTTAGAGCATTTTTTTTTTTTTAAATCAATAGGGTAGATTCCTTGCTGGTCACCAAGATAGCAATTGATTATTTGCCTTGGCTGCTCACTTCCAGATCTTCTTCTGCCTCATGCAAATATATATTCCTCATGTTTCAGTCTGCCCACTTCCTTCTCAAGCTTTCCTGCTGTTGCTGAAAAAGGTCTACCAACAGCAACTCTTGTAATGGACTTTTTAATTTTCTTTTTCTTCCTGACTTTCAGTGGATGTAAGACCCAGTCTTTAAAAAATCCTGATAGGTACGTGCTTGTATTTATTGGAATCCCTCTTTGCACACAGCTTTCACAGAAGTAGTGGAAGACCTGCCAAGGCGATGCCTGCAATGAAACACTGAGGCTGCATCATTTTTGTCCTTGCATATTACTGTGATCTTCATTTTCATGTGCTGTAACTCTGACAGGAAACTCCTCTGCAGCTACCTTTTCACTTTCCTTTTTTCCATGGTTTTCTTTAGGTGGTTACAGAGAGGGAAATGCTTATTGGAGCCTAGAGTATGTTCCTACAAGATAGTGATCATGGAAGTGCATACAAATAAGTGGTTATTATAAATGGATCTCTCCTTTGGGAGTTTTAGTGAATGTTAGTAGCCAGGACCTCTTTTCTAGGACAGAGAAACATAGAATAATTTAGATTAGAAAGGACCTCTGGAAGTCATCTGGTCTCTCCACTCAAGGAAGGGCCACCTTTGAAGTTAAATCCAACTTTGAAGTTAGATCAAGTTGCTGATCCAGAAGATCAGCAGTTTTTTTAGGGCCCTTTAGTTATGGACAGTGCTTCCTATTTCATGTGATGGCAGAAGGTATAATAATAGCTTCTGTTAACCTTCTGTACCCCAAAAGTATGTTTTTATATATGTTTCATAGATTCCTGTCATTTGATGAAGAGGCTGCAATACTGGATATGTTAAAGGCATGATGTAGAAGGGACCAGAAACCAAAGCAGAAAAGATGCCCAGGAGCAACAGACAAGGGTGGGAATAGAAAAGCTGAGTTATTGTTATAAAACCACTCATCACCAGTGCACCAATCAAGGCAGAAATAATGGAGATAATAGATTGAGAAAGCTTTATTGACCTTTTGGCATTGTTGGAGGGCACAGTTCCTTCACACAAACCTGATTTTCTAGCTGTGGTATTCTTGAGGGAGGGGAGAGAAGAGGAAAATAGGAAAGGCTAGACCGAGCCTAACCCTGGGCAAGTAATAAATAAACTAGAAGGCCTCCATACACACCACACATTCCTGTACAAAATGTGCATCAAAACAGCCTTGGGGTATGTGATCTGCTACAAACATCTGTATTTTGTGAGCTAGTATAAACTCATTTGGAGCATGCTCATGTTTGATGCTGGTTGAACCAGTTATGCTTTTGGTTGCATTGAATTCTGTAGAGTTATTTCCCTTCTACTTTAGCTTTGCTGTTGTCAGATCCGAACATCAAATGAAAATATAGCGAGTACTCAGATCTACTTCTGAAACTAATAGCTACTGTTGTCCAAAGCAGTGGCTAGCATCCTAAGAGTAAAACTATTTGCTGGTGACATGGCAGCAAAAAGCTTTGGTTTTCTTTTGATATCTCTAATTATTAACCAAAGTGAATCCTACCTAATTTGCAAGAATTTACATCATAGTGTAGTTCCGTCATAGAATAATCCAAATTAACCATGAAGGAACAAGACAATGTCATAAGTCTATCAAAATCAAAAGGTGATCTCAGAACAGCATTATAGTCATCCAAGTCTTCAGAACTTGTAAATAACCTTACTCATCAGAATTGGTTATTAGCTATTACACTGAAGATTATTTTATTGTAATGTATTCTAATCTTTGCTACTTTTCCTCTTCTTTTTTCTTTTCTTTTTTTTTTTTTTTTTAATATGTTGAGGGCAAAACAAACTAGAAAGTTACTTAGCATATGTTCTTCCAAGCATTTAAAATTGCCAGGAACCATCTAATTTCTAGCCAAATTATTTGCACAGTTTGCTGAGTTGGAAAAAAGTACATGTAGCTGACACAAAATTAAGCAGCTCCCGTGTGCAGCTGATCTTTGGGGATTCTTACTTGAAAACTCCGAGCTAATAGAACTACCACATGTGTTGGCTACCAAAATGCATCTTGTTACTTGTTGCTATGGTCATTGCCTATGGAAACTTACTTTTCTGACTAACGTTAAAACATAGCACTTCTTTCTGTAAACATGGTAAGGAGAACTGGAAATTTCCTTACTGAGACACGTTATTATTGCCTTGGGCTGTATTTTAACATGATGTGCTCTAAGTTCACGTATACTGCCTTTTTTAAACATGTAATTATAAATATACGGCTTTGCAGTTGAAACACTCCCTGCAATAATGGCAATATGCAGCAAAGTCTGTTTCTTTGATTTTTTGGTGCTCTCCAACATGCATCAGTATTTCATAAATGTCATCAGGATCTTTTAGGAAAACTTGCTTTTAAAGAAAATTATTTGGATAATGCAATCCATAATGATATAGATAACTTGTCAAATCCTTATGACTAGAGTGAAGAATACATACAATACTTTTGGAAGCTGATTATGTAGAATTAGGCGGAGAAATACATAAGTCATTCAAAATGTGCTGCTTTCGAGGAGCATAAAAGGAACATAGCTTTTTCCTCTTGAATTCTTAACCAACAAGAAAACTGCAACCAAGAGGAAAACTGGAACTCTTCACTCTTCTAGTCATGGTGCTTCAGGGAGCATCTGATCATTACTGTGTACCTTATATTGCCTTTATTCCATTTGATTTATTTTTAAGATTCTACCAAGTCAAAATGGCAATCACTCAATATTTACTTTTCATTCATATAAATAACAAGCAGAAAAGAACATAAGCAATGCCATATTGAATCAGATCATCTGTCCATCATGCCTGTTATTTTGTGCCCTGCAGTGACGAGTAACAGACACTTAACATAAATTTGATAGAAATAGTATGCTTAGCCCACTCATTTCCCTGGAAATTTATGACAACCAGCAATTGTAAGCATTTCCTGAACTGTGGGTCTCATCTGGACTATCATGCTATGTAGCCTCTGACAGATCTATTCTCCATGAGAATTTTTTAATGCCTTTTGGAACCTTTCGCACTTTTGACCTCCACAACATCCTGTGATAATGAGTTCCACAATTTAATTTTGCATGAGATTTAATTATGTGTGAAAAATGACTTCCTTTGTTTGTTTTAAACTTTCTGCCTGGTAAATAAATTGGGTACTCCCTGATTATTATACTAAGAAAAACAGTGAAGAGTGCTTCTCTGTTCAATTTCTCAACATTTCATGTTTTTATAGACCTCTAGCACATCTCCCTTTTGTTATCTCTGTCCAAACTGAAGAGACTATGTCATCTCTTATTGCATTAAAATGACTTCATATCTTTGTTCAAAGATGTGCAAGGATACATAATGATGGAGAGGTGAATGTGATGATGCTCTTTCTGATAATAACTCACACTAAAATGACTGTGACTCCATTCCTTTTCCAAATTAGAGGGACTTCTGGCCAGCCAGTCCTTCTGACTACTGGACTATTTTAAAGTGAGTCTCTGCTTATATGTATGCTTTTCTCAACATAGCCCTAACCACGCAGTTTCCATGGCTAGTGTATGACTTTAACTTCAGAGATTCTGGTTAAATTTCCACTCCAGAATTACTCTGTCACCTTTACTTTCCTCTCTTCAGTCTGAAATCGGTGTACTTATCTATGATTTTTTCTAATCTAAGAATTAAAAAGGGCCACTTAATTGCTAGATATTCTAGACATCGTCTGACCCAGTCACTACTAAAGCTACACTATGTCTTCGTGACCTGCTTAAAGATTAATAGGTTAGTAATGCAAGTACCTGATTAACAGAATTCACACCTACAGAAAATATTTCTACATCCAGCCGCTTTGTGTCACACAGCAAAGATGTCCGAGTCACCTGATTTGCAGCAGGCAGCTGCTTTGGGCATCGCTGTCAGTCACAGGCATGTGCAGAAGGAGTTGTGTGACGGAACCAGAACTTCTATTAAAAGTGCTGCGCACAGAGAAGTAACTCAGATCCCAGATGTGCTGTATTTTCTTGTGTTTCCAAACATGGCACTTCCATTCGTAACCAAAATAATCATAACTGCGACAAACCCTATTTTTATCATATGAATGCTTTTACGCTGTTTTGATTAAACATTGTGTTTTATGGTAACATTCAGCGATCCTTTTCCATTAACATTTTTCAGGTCTATACAAGTTGCAATCTGTGAAAGAAAGCAAGTATGTGGGGGGGTAGTCACTGTCTCTGTGACGTTAAAATGCACTGTCACCTTGTCAATGTGAACCTCTCTGGGCTTTGGGTTTTGTTATATTCTCAGGCCAGATTCCCTAAGTTTTGCCAATCTTTTGGTGATTCTTGGTCACGTTCCATTAAGTTGGGGCCAAGTTTTAAGTACTCTGGAAACTGGACTTTGTTCAAACCTTAGAATAATTTATAGTTTGGGGCAATATTTATATAAAACTTACTTTGATTCAGCCAGAATTTGGTGGATTTGTATGAGTTTTATTTCTAGTTTTATATCCTATTTGAATGGATCTATGTAACTGGAATCTGAAGCCGATGAATGCATATGCTTATGGGAAAAAAAATGAAAAAAATGCTTAACTTAACTAAAAGTACTAGCTGGTTTTGCCTATTTCCATGAAGCAAAGAGTGAAATGAGTAGTTTTCGTCCATTCTACATTATAAAATTAACAAGGTTCAGGGATCCATTGCAATATAATAGTTTTCTGGCAAAGTGAGGTGATGTTCTAATAGGATCACATTGTGATCTTAAATTGTTCTGTGCCTATAGGGGCAAACATACGTATTGTACACCTACCCTGCTGGTATGAATCTCTCCATGATCCTCCTACATTATCTAGAAATAATGTAGCACACGTGCTAGAGAACATTTGAGATCTATTTTGGAGTGGAACATGTAGTTCTCTCACACTCAACATTTGGAATGGTTTACCTTTTGTATGTGAAAATGTTTCTGTCTCAGAGAGAGGTCACATAGACCACCAAAAGACCTGGACAATTTGACTGAAGGCCTACATCTGAGGGAGGGTGCGCAATTGCAGAAGTCCACAATCTTGTCACCTATGGGTATATTGCTGGGTGATGTCTCACTGGAGGTTTTCAGCTCAGCCTGCGAACAGTTTCTGAAATAAAAAATAGACCTCAGAAGTACAAAAAGTAGTCTGTGTAAAAGTCCGTGATGTGCCTGGCGTAAATGAGATGGAGAGGCCTGGATGTGAGCAGGCACAAGGACCTGTGCAGCTGGGGCCAGTACACACTAGAGGGTACTACTAGTGTAGATGGAAGACACCAACTGGTCCAAAGGACACATAAAGGATCATGAAGGGTAGTATAGATGTAAATAACTTAATTCTTGTCTGCCAGGTTAAGTCAGTTTGCAAGATCAGGCCTCTTGGCTTAGCACAGTTTAATTTAGAAACAGACTTAAGACGACGGAAATTTCTCAGGTTTTTTTAACACAAACTTTATCTCTCAGTTGCCTTGTAAATTGCCCGCAAAACATTGTTTTCTCAGATGTATATGCCATATTCACTTAGTAATTTTGCAAAATCAATGCTGATCAATGGCTTTTGCAAGGATGATTACAGTATGTGATACTAACTCATCAGTTACACTGTCAGTTATAACTATCATATACATATGTCAGTGATACTAGCCCGTTCAGTTTAAATTGAGAGGATGACAGGTCTCTTTCTTTGAAAAGATCTTACATAATTGGATTTTGAGGCTTTGGGATTGTAATTAATAAATGCTTTCAAGCAATATTCTGGAATATTTATTTAAGGTCAATCTTTGGGATGTAAACTGAAAACAAAATCAATGTAAGCACAGTTGAAATGAATGATTACAATATTTTAGAGTAACCATTTCCTTACAAAAAGTAGATAAACTTTTAGAAGCCTAAAATTCAATGGAATGTAATCTTATTAGGCCAAATTTTGAAAGAGGTGTACAGATGCATACAGGAATACGTATAGGCTTGAATATTTGTATGGAGTCCCATCAGGCTGAAAAATTTCATAATTTACATTTTTTCCCCATTAGTAGACATGATTTTACCTTGTTATTCACATATTCACACCCAAACTACATTAGATGACTTTGCCTCAACTGGGCCCGCAGTAATTAACTGAAGATTTCTTGAGTATGCAATTAAAATGTATTGTAATTGTTGAAGGCATTACCTGAGCTGCTGTTTTATGTGAACACAGAGACTATTTGGTTAAAATTTAATATTTGGCCAGGTAAATCTAGCAATGAGAGAAATTTTCTATTCTCTAGAACATAGTTTACAAAATCACCTCTGCTGTGGGAAGCAGAAATTATTTTTCAGGTTCAGCACTAATATGCTGGAAAGTACAGGTGGCTGGTACTTCAGTTTTTCTCCAGCATGTGTCTCAGGAATGTCAGTATTAAATTAATGGTACTGATGACGAGATTGCCTACTTAAACTTTAGTCTGACATTTGACTTTTTTTGTAATTCAGAATTTGATCATCTTAAATGCATAATTTATTCCAAAAGGAAGAATACGCCTCTGCTTTCAAGACCATGCAATGACTTCTGCATATTCCAAATGGCACTCGATGCTTATGTGAGGACTAGTGAATTGAACCACTTGTATTAGTGAAAAGAATGAAAATGTTTTCCTTTATTTTACGGAGATGTCTTATTTGAGAAACAGAATCATGTAAAACATGTTTACTTTTTGACTTACATATTTTATTCCCATGTCTTCATCTATACTCTTAACAACTATACTTTTAATTAAACTGCTACCCTTCAAACACTTACTAAAAGGAAACCTTCAATCACAGTGTACGCACAATAGTCATAAGCCTTATTGCCTTATCCAAGTCACCGGAGTATAGCTGTTGCTGTTTCCTAATCAGAGAGCTGTTTGGGGAGAAAAGGTGTGGGAAACTCACGGGAAGTTCATCTGGAGTTCTAGGCAATCTGCCCTAGCATTACTACCTAGTCACTTCAGTTGATATATTTAATCCCCAGACATACTAAAGCAGTTGGAAAAACTCCAGTAGACTCCAATGGGCTTACATCAGGCAATTATATGATTGCTAGAGGACTGGAAATTGATGGGCTTTACGTAGAAGTTCTTTTGAAATCAATGTAAAATGATACAGGAGTATCTTAGCAGATATTAATCTTAGTGACATATGTGTGGTTTCCCCTAAGTACTGCCACTGCTGAATATTAAGGAGAGAATGGACTCGAGGTTTAATCAAATATTTCCTTCTGAGTCGGGTGGGGATGTAAGCTTTGCAGGGTAGAAGTGCGAGGGAGCTGGTACTGGTATGCGACAGCAGCCGTCTGCCTCGTGCACACGCAGTGATACACTCACTGACCCCTCCAGGCACTGGAACTGTTATTTTCCTAAAATAGTTTCAGTATTGCATTTCCACTAAAAGAGTTTCCTTTGTATTGACAAATTGATTTTTTGACATAGACAATTGCAGATGTAATTGTCATTACTTTGTAAAAAAAAAATTTAGAATTTACTATCTCAAGCAAGTCTTAGCATTCTGTATTCCCTGAATGCCAGGTTAGTATCCGGACTCCTCACCTCTCTGTGTCTGAAGCCGTGAATTAGTGAAGACTTCCCTGTGGCCAGTTGGGAATAGCTCACAACATGTAAATAATATGTTAGAAACAATTATCCACTCTTCGTTTTCCCCATGGTGTTCTGAGCCTTCACACTTAAAACACATGAACTCAGTGAGACTACAAGCAAAAGTTTTAGGATTGAGCCATCTGTAATAAGTTTGGTCTTCAGGGCTTTCTCACTGATTTATTTCCATTTATAACATACTGTAAGTTGGGCGGTATATAAAACACTTCTGATGTAATATTAAAAGATGAAATTGTGGTTTTGGACTATTACTGGTTAGAGATTTTCATATTCAGAAATAAATATACTGAAGTCAGAGCCAATCCAAAAAGCAATCCCATAGGCATGTTTGTTTTCCGGCCAAGCGCTGTAGTCTTTCTATACCCATGCTTCGTGTTCAGGTTTAGAGTTTCCCCAATGGGCAATAACTTCTAACAAGACAGATTTTTATTTCTATCTTTTATAGACTCTCTAGCTCTCTCAAGAATGGATAAAAGGTTAAGCCATGAACCAGCATTGTCTGTAGTGGTCTGCCATATATACTGTACAACACACAAAGAGTTAATACAATTTCATATCATGTGTGTTGACTATAAGGAATCAGTGCTGACATTCATGCATGCTTATTTCTATAAGGAAGCACTTCAGTTATTGCCTTTGTCTTGTATTAGTTTCTTTTCCTTTTTGCCAAGAAGCATGTTTTTTTCAAAAGAATCACTAATTTTTTTCCAACACTATTATTTTGTTTAGCTAAATTTTGAGGCCCTCTTAATAATCTGGAAGGAAATCTTGGCAAGAAACAAAACAGATCTTGAATTAGTTGTCTGAGTCCATTTTTACACTCCTTTAAAAAGACCAAGGAAACATTTCAAAGGAGTTCAAAGAGAGGGAGTAGAACATTTGGTGCAGATGTGACTTTATGGCATGAGACTGGAAATGAATGGTAGTTGCAAAATGTGCGTTTTGACTATCAAATGTAAACAACTTTGTTTCTTATTGTTTTTAAGGGTGGTTTTTCTCCTTGCTTTATTTCATGGCATGTATTGATTGCATTTCAACAGCTGGATTGACTCTGGGTTTTACATTATTTAGGGTTTTTTTAATGTGACCTTAAATCTGCGTTGAGTGCTAAGTATTCATTGTATGCTTCACTACAGCTTTCATTCAGTTGCAATTATTTTAATGGGTTATGCAGTATTTATAAATTATAATAGCACATAACTCTGTGAACAGAGTTTCAATGCAGTTGGATCTCCTACATATTTGTGTCTTGGGTAGATATTTAATAAAAGCTGAGCTGATGGTGCAGCTTTGGGGCATTAAAAAAAATCTGTCTTCTGTTCATCTGCCTATTTCCACCAACTTCCTGAGCTCTTTGCCAAAACTGATTAACTTTTGGTTACCTTGAGATCAAAAGTTTTTGGGTAGGACTGACAGTATACCATGTAAGACTGATTATTTTTTTTCATAAGTATCCAGACAAAAGAATAACACACCAGTACTGAGCCTTATCTTGCTGTTATATGTCCCTTCCTCTCTCGTCAGCTTTTGGCAATCAATGGCTTAGGGATTTCCTGAGCTAGAGGCAGCATCTGGACCATCATATTTTAATAACCACTGGTGGACCCTTTCTCCATGAATTTGTCTAGTCTCTTCTTTAATTCAGTTTGTGCTTTTGGCCTTAACAACATCCTGTGGCAATGAGTTTCAAAATGTAATTACGTGTTGTGTGAAAAAGTACTTCCTTTTGTTGGTTCTTAAATACTTGTTATGGGCAAAGTGCGTTCTCTGCTGAGTGATAACACCCTGGACAATAGGTGTTCCCAGCAGTACGCCAATGTGGTTATATGTGGACATCAGTGAGAAGAGTGACAGGAGACAAGAGAAGTGTGTAGTGGCCCCAAGTTTATTTGACTTTGTTATGTCATGAGACTATACGTAAGAACATTGTACCCTTAAATCGGAACTGCACTGCTGGGTCATTTATTGATGATGTTTAACAAAGTGGACAAGTGTTTATTGTAGGTTCTTCCTCTTCCCTTACTTTGCAAATGAACTGAAATATAAACTCTAATTTACCATACATGGTTAAATCCAAGTTTCCGTTGCTCTGTGTTTGACAATGTACAGTTAATATATTATGCACTAAACACTTGTGTTTGCAACATAGAAACTTTGTCTGACCCACATGATGTACTTAATGTGTCACAGACTTCAGGGTCATTTTTTTTCTGGCCAAGAACTCAAAACTAGCAGCTGCGTGGTGTGATGTTGTTATGAAACTATGCCCCTGAGCATCAGGATCAATACTTTTGTTACTAAAGATGTTTTATTTGATAATAAAATCTTTACCAGATATGCTGATTTAATTGGAATTGCTAATTTCTTAGAACTTAGGCTTTTTACTTATGCAGCAAAATAAGGATATAGGGAACTGTAACCCAACATTAATAAAGAAATCAGTGCCTGAAAGATAGGAAAAATTTTGACCAGCTAGATTCTCTTATTCATGTCAGCAATGTCCTAAAAGAAGACTAGGACAAATAGAGGGGTTTGGTTTTTTTTTCTGTACCACAGAGAGTTAATTTCGAATTATATCAAGTTGTTTGTTGTTTGAGCTTGCATTTGGAGAGCAATCCTACACATTAGTAAGAGGAAGATTCAAGAACTAATGTTATTGTAGAAGTAGATGAAGGTCACTCTTTTCACCTGGGTTTTGAAGACTAAAATGAAATTGTTACAGGGACATACCTGACTGCAGTGTAATGTGATCTCCTCTTTCACTTTTCATTAAATTGAACATTTATTTAACAATTAATAAAGACAAAAGGTGACCAAAGGAACGCCTTATTTTACTTGTAAAGGAAAATGACCTATTGCTTTACATGCTGGTTACAAAGAATGTCATAATATCGCTAACCAGTGAAAGTGTCTTGAGCTGAAGCCATGAAAATGCAACAGATAGATAGACTATATTACTAGAATATCTTTTGGGGAGGGACATATGGCTCATTCCGTGTTGTCAAATTGTAGGTGTCTAATTCAAATACCTAAGTTAGAGGACAGTCTCTCTGTATTCCCATGTATAGGAAACCAAAAGAGAAAGGAAGGTATTCAAAGAGAAGCTTAAATTAAATTCAACTTCTATGCCAAAGAGAGACACTACTAGAGGAGGTAATCCATAGCTCCTATTCAGAATTAGCCTTTGGAGGGGCCTGTTTCTCTCTATTAGCTGTATGCAGATGTTAGCAAAACAAAGCCATTTGCTCCAAGTTTGGTGGCGAGAGTTTCCTCCCTGCAGGTCTCACCAGGGAAGTGTTGTGAATCCTTTTGCAGGTGCTAAGGGAATTCAGAATAGTGTAGAAATGAAAGGCAGGGAAATTACAGCATTCATATGGACTGTGGGATTCAGTTAATGAGGAATTTCACTTCATTCTAGATGGTTTTCAAGCACTTGAACCTACTGCTGTGATTTATGCAAACATAGGAGGTCAGAGTGCAATAACTTCAGTCAGTACCATTTAACTTAAATTTCACAAGCAAAATAATTTCCAGTGAAATGTTTTCTTCTTTTGCTTCAAAGGACACTAGCAATTTTCTTGGTAAAACATTCAGCAATAAAGTCTGTTGTTTACAGCCTGGCTTGTACCAGCGAGTCTAGAACTGTGCTTACAAATCTTCTCCTTTAAAACACAGTGGTCAGGGGAATCAGGATAGGTGAACTACAACTCAGAGTGCGGTACAACACAGTTCTCAAATAATTTCCTAGAATTTACTGGGAAAGTAACAGGCTTTTTTAGTGTCAAATATATCACATCATCTTTCTTGAATATCTGATTTCTGAAATAAATAAAACCTTGTTACTTAGTTAGGAAGTGTTACATTGTTTGATGTAAATGGAATTTGCTGAGTACCATTTTCCAGAATTGTCACTGCTCACATAGGTCTATTCATTTACCTCATGGTAAGCAATTTCGCTCTAGTGTTAAAATAATATTTTAATAATACAATGTTTTCTCTTTTTGCAGACTGTATCTGATCACCATAAGCTGAGGTAAATTGCAGATGATGGTAATTTCTTTGATACAAACTAATTACCTAATTACCATCTACTATAAAATGAAGATATGGGCAGGTTCTGAAGGGGCAGGTTCTATCTCTTCTACAGAGCCTCCATTTGGGAGGACCTGGTACAAAAGGCCAGTATTCTCAAGAATGACTAATAACCTTTCATAACCAATTTCAGATCCTGAAAAAGATTGACTTCCAGTGGAAGGAGTGGGTAACTGCACAAAATTTCTGAAAATTAGATTACTTTATAATACTCTGCATTGGTTATTCACAAATGGAGGTTACCTAAGCCATGACCCACTTCAATAATGACAGCCCACAAGTTGTTTGCCAGAGTATTTTGCTGTTTTTGGCAAAGCCTACTTACTGAGAAGAGCTAAATGCAGGAGGCCTGAGAATAAAGAGTGAAATTCAAAAAGGAGAAACACTATAGCAAGTATAAACCTGTCAACCTTAGCGTTCTGAATTTCATTCAGCAATTTCTTCAGTTATTCCCCAGTACTTTTAAAATAGATGGTCAAACTATTAAAAAATCCTTATGCAATTAAAATGTGACTCTATCTGTGCAGACACAGCTGAGTTTGCTTAGACTAATTGGCTTGGGTACCAGTAACAGCCTTAGCCACAGCAGCGATGGCAGTATGAATCAGCTGCCAACATTTCTAAACAGGTTCCCAGCCAGGTTTTGCTGTCTAAGTTAAGCTCCCTGTCTTTATGGTTGGACTGTAATGAGTACCTGAGTGGGTTAGGTTAAGACTCAGGAATGTCTCACCTATAGCTGCAAGGGTAGGCACAATCAAAATATACTGCATGTTACACAGTATTTGCATCTCAATATACCTGTAGCATTGGCTATGCTTGTTAGGGTTAGATGAAAAAAGTTATCAGGTCACAAATGTTGCAAAATGGGAGGAAAATATCGTTGGTTTGGACTCTGGCTCTTTTATGTAAGTGGTCAAATTTTATTTTGGACTGCTGCAAGTATATAAGGACAAAGGAGTTGGAGCAGGGTTAAAAATAGTCACAGCTTTTATTTCTTTGACCTAGACTCTTTGTATTTCCTTCACAATCAGTGGAATTGCATTGAATTTGCACACAATGCTCACTACATGTACCTTATTTTTTCAATTTCTGTTAATAGATGTTTATTTCCCTATTTGGAAAATAACCTAGATGATAAAAAAAAAAATTACAATGCATATTGTCCCATTAAAATCAAATCTATGAACAATTGAACTTGTTATTCTGTGAAAACAGAAGCTGGACTCCCCTTGAGGCTTGGTAGAGTTTTGATTGCACATCTAAAGACACAAATGTATCCAAAATTCCTTTAAAATATTGCAGCATAGAGGGAATGGTATGTATAACTGACAATTTAAAAATATTTATTAACTTTTAAATAAAAATCAATAAATCCCTGTATTAGGAAGAGTAGGGAGGGTGAATAACATGGAGGATTTATTGGAAAATATTTGTAAGTGTTCAGGACAGGCTTAAAACTTCTAGCCATATGGGTAACATATGTATACATTAGCTGAAAACAATATGTAGTTTCCACTACCCAGGCACATACAATTTATTTCATAAATGCGTTTTTAGGCCAATAAGTGTAAGACATAATTCCTCATATCAATGAAACCCAAAGTTATTTGTTTATTGACCAAAGTAAGCAGAAGGAGTCAGCACATGCATTAGCAAAACTGAGATGGCATCCCGTACGACTCACTTTCTGAGCCCAAGTTTTTAATAATTGAGAGTGATTTTTTGAGGGAGAAACAGTAAGAAAAAAAATCACGTTTGTTAATATATGCTAAAAATACATGCTTTTGAAAATATAAGGTTTTGCTTGGGGGTTTGGTTTTTTGTTGTTGTTTTGTTTTTAAATAGTGGATATCTTTGTGCATAGCTTTTCATTTTAAAGGTATGCATTATTTTTTTTGTAAACTGTTGCTCCTATAAATGTGTCATGACTTGAGAAAGGTACATCATGACCTTAACAATAGTTCCTGGTATCTTACTCCTGGAATGGACTACTTCTGAAAGGAAGATGAGTTTAAAGACATAATCAATCCTGACTTAGTCTCAAAATTATTACATTTGAAGAGTACCTGATATATTTTGAAAGGTATCTTGTCATTCTTAGCAGATTTTTTGACTATTATGTTATTTGTTGAAGGGTAGTTTCACATGATTTCTTTACTGAAATTTCTTTACTGAAAGAGTGGTCAGGCCTTGGAACACTCTGCCTGGGGAAGTGGTGGAGTCACCATCCCTGGAAGTATTTAAAAGACGTGTAGATGAGGCGCTTAGGGACGTGGTTTAGTGGGCATGGTGGTGTTGGGTTAACGGTTGGACTTGATCTTAGAGGTCTTTTCCAACCTTAATGACTCTATGATTCTATGATTCTATGATTCTAACTGGATGGATGTGATAAAAGGTGGTGAAAGACAGAAACCTGCAATTGCACTGAAATAGAGCTGTCGTGATAAGCAGGATTAATACTGGCTTCCAGCTGGGTGACTAAAATGGGACCTTTGGAAGAGACGATCAGGAAGTTTCCCAGCCATCACTGTAGAAAGCTGAGATCTGACCAAGACCCTAAAAGAGAGCTTGGATCCACACTGAATATCGGATGACACTTAAGTCCCTGCTACTGGGAGACAAAGATCGCATGAACTGTGTCATGGTTTAACCCCAGCCAGCAACTAAGCACTACACAGCTGCTCGCTCACTCCCCCGCGGTGGAATGGGGGAGAGAATCAGAACAGTAAAAGTAAAAAAAAAACCTCATGGATTGAGATAAAGACGGTTTAATAAGTAAAGCAAAAGCCGCATACGCAAGCAAAGCAAAACAAGGAATTAATTCACTGCTTCCCATTGGCAGACAGGGGTGTGCCTATCGGCTCCATCACGCGTAACGGTAACTTGGGAAGACAAACACCATCATTCTGAATGTCTCCCCCTTCCTTCTTCTTCCCCCAGCTTTATATGCTGAGCATGATGTCATATGGTATGGAATATCCCTTTGGTTGGTTGGGGTCAGGTGTCCCAGCTGTGTCCCCTCCCAGCTTCTTGTGCACCCCCAGCCTACTGGCTGGTGGGGTGGGGTGAGAAGCAGCAAAGGCCTTGACTCAGTGTAAGCACTGCTCAGCAGTAATGAAAACATCCCTGTGTTATCAACACTGTTTTCAGCACAAATCCAAAACATAGCCCCATACTAGCTACTATAAAGAAAATTAACTCTATCCCAGCTGAAACCAGCACAAATTGTAAATGAATGTTTGTGTCTGGAGATGGTGAAACTTCAGTTGCTGGAACAAACATTTGTTTGGATTTCTCTCCACGGGGAATGGTGTAGTTCTCATTACTATGTTTGAAGACTCATTTCAGTTTTCTTCCCCACTGGAAGAACAAGGCTAAAAACAGTTTGCTGCATGGAGATTAAGAAAGGAATTTCTGTGAGAAATATGATTTTTAGGCTTATGCCTCTATTTCTAGGATTGTAAAACACAGAATCACCATGCAATGCTTGTGCCAGTGTGGCTTAGCTGTTAGCTATGTTACTGTTGAGAAGAAAAATCTAAGAAATATATTCAAGATTTTTTTCTTTTTTTACACAAAAGGAGATTTTTAGTGTTTCACATATGCCTTGACCTCTTCCTCTATTGAACATTGCTAGGCACCTTTCTTTGACAACATTTTAGGGATGACAAGATTTAGTACAAGGTTGAATGTTGTCAGATGAACCCCTGTAGACCTGCTGACTTGCAGCTGAACACTAATGCTGTTTTACTACAGCTTTTTGTTTTGAGCATCCTTTTTCATTAGGCTGTTTTAGAAATAAATCAAATAAAAAAGTGCCTGCAATACAACTGCTGATATAAATCTGAAATTTCAACTTAAGCAATTGAAGTATATAATACTAAAAGTTGCCCTTTAAAAAAGGAAGTTGAAATTCTACCCTGTTGAAAAGAAGGTATATGCTGAGAATTTCAGGTGGAGAGTCAGACCTGCTCGTCAGAGCAATTGGATCAATGTCTTCTGGGTTGGTCTCATTTCCAGTGACAGGTTAATCAGTACAGTCCTATAGATAAACTACTCGGAAATAAGCAGCAGCGATCTAATGATCTCAATGAAACAGTTCATTCAGACATTTTTAAGAATATATTGCCATCTGGTGTACAAGATTTTGAATTTCTTTGTCTTTACTATTTAAAATCTAATGTCCTTGAGCAGAAAATCTTCCATCATTTGAAACTAACTTCCTGGAATCAACCTATTAACCTCAATGAACTAAAACCTATTATACCTTTCAATGCAAGTGTGTTGTAAAGGTTTTCTGAACTTTTGTGAGTTCATGCAATGGAAATAATACATTTAAATTGTTACAGAGACTAGTTATATTACGGGCTATTGGTTCCCTGTGTGACTGAAATATCTCTCTTGTTTTATCTCTAAGCTAAGAGAGGAAAGTGAACATAATCCTACAAAAATAAATTGTGCTTATATTAATGACAGGCACTGCACTGAGGTGCAGTATCCTTACCAGTTGTACGTTGTGCAAAGGGAAGTTTAAAAATAGAGGGGCAGCTCTTCATCCCAGATTTTATAGATTTTAGGGGACGTTTCACTGGTTTAAATTAGGTAAAGGTTTGATTCCTAATGTCTAGTTTGATTAAATTGCATCCGTGTCCAAAAAAAATGTGGTTAACAGCAGATTTTGAATAGTTACTTTCATTTGGTCTCATAATAAGCAACTCTTGTGTTTGTATTAGCTCTTTAGAATATGTCTTCAGCTCTTCCCTAAGGGTTGATCAAGGGTGACCATGGTGTTATGAAAGCTAGTAAAACCGGCTCCTCAAATATTACATTTGTCACATGGTAGGTATCATACAATGATTTTCCTGCTAAAAATACAGGCAATCTGGGAAAAAAAAAAAAAAGATAGCTTGCATAAATGCACACATTTTTCTGAAGTGTAAATAAAAATCTAAAGTGTCTTAAAAACAAACAAAAAAACCACACCACCCCCCGCAACCCAGTCCACATCCCACCCCAATTACATCCAGTCTGATGAGAAATGGAGCAGTCCCTATTTCAAACTTAATCTTGGGATTGTTTCTGAATTTCCGTGTGAAGAATTTTTTAAATTATTCTAATGAAGTTTTAAAAAGTTACCTTTTTTTTAAGAAATGATTTCTAGTTTGGGTAAATTTTAGGTAAACTAATAGAGTGACTTTCTGACAATGGCAGTATACTTGCTGCTCTGTGCCTCTAGAGTGTCTAGGTACAACGGGGTCCAACTCTCCTTGGTCATGAAGGACTGCCATGCTAATAAACATGTTTAATACTAATCTTTCTTATCTTGGGTTTCTGAGGACCTCTTTTTCTCTTCTCATGGAATCTGAGGAACAAACACATGAGGTTACTGGGTAGGCTCTAGTCCTTCTAACAATGAACTTTGATTTGTTTAATTCCTCTGTCAGGATTTGTTTGGCTTTACATAATTACTTCCAGGCTTATCTGTGATAACTTAATGGCTTACTTTTGTTGTGACCTTTTTAGTAAGGTTGTATACAAAGAAAATGCACTGATTGCTTAAGAGGATGTGGGCAGTATTATAAAAGACATTTGTTTGATTAAATGGTAATTAAAAAGGAATGTAATTAAAAATACAGTTATGACCAGCTCTTGTTCAGTATGACTCTTGTGGAGCTTAAAGGTCAGTCTATGCTATTGCTTAGAGTGGTTATTACTATTTATTACACGTGTGCTAGGGTAAGCACTGCACAAATAAAAACCTACAAAATTGTTCTTCCAGTCCCTTTACAAAACAATATTGTCTAAGGTAAACTTCTAGTGAGTTGCATTTTAAAACTCTTCCCATTTTTCCTCCTGAAGTTTCCCACTGCAGTCAGGTTGAAACTTGGAGTAGAAAGCTGACCCTTAAAAAGACAGTAACTTTCAACACAAGAGAAATGTTTTGGCACATGCTGAAGAAAGCTAGAGTTGCTTTGATTTTGCCACATTCTATTTTGGGATAATTAATACTTCAAGGGAAGTTAGTCTCTGCTGTGTATGATGATATAAAGATATGGTTGCACAAGTGTGGGAAGACAGTGAACATTTGCACCTTCTAATGAAAGAAGGAAGACTCCCTAGATTGCCATCTCACTATAACAGTTTTATCTTATCCCTATTAAACTATGCTTTGCACCTGATTGCTGGTAAATATAAGGAAAAAAGGAAAATAAGGAAAAAAACCACATACTACAAATTAGAAAGTTGTTTAATTATAAATGTAAGTAAAAAAAAGCTAAAGCTGTCTGATTAGGCAAAAGAATCAAGAAAAAATGTCAGTTTTAAGATCAAGTACAGATCTTTATTTCTGCTTCCTCATCAGGATGATTTGCAACATTATCTCTAATTCTATGATCACATTATAATTTTTAAATAAGTCAGTAATCTGTGTTTTTCCAATATACCCATGCAATCATAGCAAGTTAAAGGATAAACTGATGCATTTTATTTTTTCACTGAACTGCCTTTTTGTCTGGGACAGAGGCTAAGGCTGGAAGCCATGAAGTTTCCACCTTTTTCTTGTTGGTCAATTTTAATACATTTTAAAAGTCTTATCTTATGAAGCTTTGCAACATATCAGGCATGGTTGCAAGACCTACATTTAACAATGGTCTCAGAGGCATAGAAAATTGAAATGACATGTCCATCCAGAATCTTGTTGCATAAATTGAAAAAACTTCCAGATCTTGGAATAAACTAGTTGTTTTTATTCTTTTCAGCCTTTTTTTTTAATTACTATTTTGTTCCTACGTAGTTTTCAGGGGGGAAAATGTTTTTTGTCTACTCGCTTCATTATGTTATCTGTTAATAGTGGCTATTTGTGCTTCTCTGTCGAAGATTTGTAATCAGCCTTGAATGGTAAGGTAGTTCAGTTCATTTGTGTTTGGATTTTCAACCAAATAAAACTCTTCATGAGTCTGATAATATTAAAAATAAAAGAATACTGATTTTTCTGCAGGCTTAATGCTAAACTTGGATTCTCTTTTGTGTTTTGCTAGTAGAGTTAGCTGTAAATTCATCTTGGTCTATATTTTTAAAGAACTTTAATATTGCAGTGCTGTTCCTAATCTGCTGTTCTTGTGCCAGATCTAGATCTCTCCTCATCTATATTTCTTCTTCTGGAGTTAAAATCCTAATTCAGGCCAGCTGCTTAGGTAGCTAATGTCCATTTTTTTTCAGCCAGTGAAAAATAGCAAATAGTAGTAAACACTCACTGTGGATGTGGAAGATCGGCAGTTGAGTCTTTGCTCTAAATCAAACATGAGCTGTACCAGCTGTAGCAGGTATTCACAAGCCAGATGAATCTCCCAAATATTTCTGTGCTGACCTTTGGCTGTAAGTATACTCTGAACAAGCCTGTAGGTTTGAGCTCCGCTAACAAATTGGGTGTTTTCTATAATGTTACATCTGTAAATGACAGTAACTGTAAATTGCTTGAGAAGCTCCTCAGTGGAAAGTGTACCTTCCTGTGTGACTCGAGAGGGCGGCAGCTTTGAGACCTAAGCTAAGGCAACTTTGGCTGTCCCTTCCTTTCTCTTCTGCTCATTTTCCATTAGGAGAAAGATACGATGTGAAGTTCAGATGTGAATATAGAAGTTTGTTTCATCTCTTCTTTCCATTTGGCACGCAGGGCTAATCCTCACCTGAACTTTAACTGCTAGCTTTCGATGCTAACCAAAGCCATCTTCTGTGTGTGCCTCCAGTGAATCCGCTTGCCCCCCAGCCCCACCTGGCCACCTGAAACAGGATTGCTCCTGGAAGGAACAGCTCTGGCATATACAGGGACGTAAAGACAAAAGTCCAGAAACGGGATTTTCAGGTGTTTTTCTTGTCTCTGTTTCAGGATTAGAGAGAGTTCACAAGATGGCCACAGAGGAGAGGGCAGGATACTGCTTTCACACCCAAGACAGAGATATTTTATCACCCAGTAGAAATTAGTTCAGTGAGAGTATTTTATTTTATTGTTGTTGTTTTCACATTTGTTTTCTAGATTTAGTGTAAATGCTTAGACCATTGTATCACTTGAAAGAAGGTGGGTTTGAGCCAGACAGGAACAGTAAATAAATATTTCCCTGATCCTTTTAGTTACTAGGGACCCCGTGGCGGGAAAACAATGCAACAAACACATATATGGTTAACCTTATTCTAGTATTAATTTTATTTTTACTGTAATAAATAATCTTCCAATGTAGGATGTATGTTTTCCTTTTACTGCTACTTTCAATATTATAAAAAATAACTAATTAAAACCTAGATTAATACTAAACAGCTCCTCTAGACCCCAAGCTATATGGTGTGTAGGTGCCCAGGCGCTGGCAGGGGGGGCTGCAGGGCGGCCTCTGTGAGGAGAGGCCGGGGCTGCCCCGTGCCGGACACAGCCGGTTCCAGCCGGGTCCAACCGACCACCGCAGGGCACGGCTGAGCCCCCCAGCCATGGTGGGGGCACCCCTGGGAAATGTATTTAAGAAAGGGCAAAACCACTGGGCGACACACAGGGGAAGAGAGAGAGGGGGAGAGAGGAGGAGGGAACCGAGGAAGGAACAAGAGCGGGAACAGCAAGGTCGGAGGAGTAGGAGGTGCTCCGTGGCAGAGCAGGCACACTCCCAGAGGGACTGCAGCCCATGGAGGACACACACTGGAGCACAGGAAAAGTGAAAGAAGGAAGGAGCGGCAGAGAGGAACCACTATGCACTGACCCCCATCCCCTGTGCCACCCGTCACCTCACCAAAGGGACTGAGTGTGACCTGTGGCAAGAACAAGGAGGGAGGAGAAGTGACTGAAGGGAAGGAGTGAAGTGGAGACCAGATGTGGGGGAGGAGAGGTGTCTGAAGTGAAGTTGAGCCTGGGAAAGGCAGAAGGGTGTTTTTTTCCCTAAGTGCTTTGATGTTTGGCTTTTTTATTTCCCAACACCTGGATCAGTAATTAAATGTTTATTTTAATTGACAATAAATTAAGTCAAGTTCCCCAGGTTGAGTCTGTTTTGCCCATGACATTGCTTGGTAATTGATCTCCCTGTCTTCATCTCAACCTATGAGCTTTCCTCACTCCTGTTTGTCCTGTTTTCTGCCGGGTCCCACTGGTGGGGGGGGATGAGTGAGAGGCTGTGTGGGAGCTTAACTGACAACCACACAAACCCTTTCCTAATCGCCGTTAGTGTGACATCAGGGTCTCTTACACCTTGATCCTGAGGGTGAGTCCTTGTGGCCAGAATTTGGCCCAGTTCTGAGGTCAGTGAGGGATTTCAGAGGAGTAATGCCTACCTAGTCAGTGGCATAATGAGGATAAAATGTCCAGTTTGGATAGGCCTGAACTGTGATTTTTTGTATTCGGATGTGGATCAGAATGACCTCTTCTCTGCTGAATTCAGGTCTCCTGAATCTAGCGTTGGCCCTTCTCTGTGCACAGTCTTTGTGGATTTAAGCTGTGTAATTTCCTTTATTGCTTGACTGTGGGAACATGGAGGAATGTTGCAGGAGCTCTCCTGGATTCCTGTCACTTTCCTCCAACAAAAGTGCCCAGCACAGCTTTCCGAAGTATACTTCGAGGTCAGGATTGTGACTGTGTCTGTAAATACAATAATATATTGCATCTTAGGACTGACAGTTCCGATTTGTTTATGTGAGGTATTAAATTCCTTTGAAGCCCAGCTAAGAGGAAAACTCATGATCGGCTATGGCACTGTTACGATGTCTTCCGGTTTTATTTGGACTAAATGTTGTAAGATTCTCATCTCATTATATACTGGAGTAAATATTTTTTAAGTTGGGCATCGTGAATAATAATCCACAAGTAACTGGGGGGAGTTTTGAAAGCACTGTACCATTATTTGGAAGAGGTTTTAACTAGTATATAGGTACACTGTCTTTTAGTCCTTTGCATTTTGGCAGCAAACCATCTCAGGCTTTTCCTTGAAACTGAAACTATTACTTTGGATTCCTCCTTCAGATTGCCTGATATTGTGGCACTTTGGTCTTTGGTATGTACCTGATATGCTTAACTTTAAGTATACCCTGAAGTACTTCAAGAGATAAAGATATTAAACACATCCGATGTTTAAAGTCTTAATTCATAGAATCCAATATCAATGAAAAATTTTCTGGAGAAATATTTATATTAAAGAAAATTTCAGAAGTGAACCTGTTCTATTGCTAATTGCATAACAATTACAATCGCTTTTCCAATCAGTGCAAGCATTTTTTATCTTCTGCTTCTCAAAGCAGCATGGAAGAACCTTGCCTGCAGACAGCCTATGAGACATTTTTCCCACTAGATGGCAGAAGATACTTTGGACAGAATATTCAGCAATTCATACAAAAATTACAATTACTGCATTTAAATACTGGGTTTGGCCCACAACTGCAGAGATTTTATTTATTAAAAGTATATCTGGTCATACATTATCCACATTCCTTTGGGTATATAGGCCCACTCTCTCTGCAAATAAATGTTGAAATTAAATTGCGAAAGTTTGATTACAAAATTCTCTTGTACTTAATGTGGCATTGAAATCATACATGGGTTATAGAAACTTCTATATGACATAAATACATGGAAAAATCTCCTTATCCAAAAGAAGCTGCAAAGGTGCAATGAAACTGATGCAAATACTATCATTATAAAGTTTCCATTCTAATGTGTATCATGTTTTGAGACTGTATATGTAATACACTATATGTATTTTAAGTGCTTTATATTAGGTAGCATACTGAGTTGCTGTATGGCAAGCTTTTTACCCAGTAATAATTTTCACTAACATTTTCATGGATGTTCAATTTAATGTGGTTTTGGTACAAGACTGTGACACAGCAGTAATCCTTGTTTTGCCAGCTATTCCTAGAGCATTTGCAGTTCCAGCAACTGAATAATGCAGCAAGTATGCACTGCGCATATACATAGAAATCCCCCTCTCTCTAGCATACATGCATGTATGTAAATATGTATCTATGCTTTGACTTATTTTTCCCTAAGTGCTTCTCTGACCATCAGGCAAATGCTGCAGTTGCTAATGCCATTGTTTACCGTGAATGTTTTCCATACAAGTTTGGCTTCAGTAACATCTGCAGGTTGTTACTGAAAAACCCAACTACCTCTCAGGTTGAGCGTGATAGAATATATTCTGAAGCATTCAGTGGAAAGCAAAAGGGTGTCAAAGACCTTAACACCAGCAAAACTTACCCTATTGTTTTATAGTCTCATAAACAGATGAACTGCTGAGTATCGGTAGAAAGTTTCCAAATAGAAAAACACTTGGACCTCAGTTAGTTTGCTTTAATTAGCTGATTCTTAGTTAACTTGTCCTTGTGACTTAAAATATTTCCTAGATATTATGTAAAGTGTATATTATTGAGACTAATAGAATCACCCATACTTTTAATATTGCCAGTTGTAACCCCCATTTTTCAGACCCTTATGATTTTCTGAACTGTAACACTCCTTCAGGGTAGTATTTTACATCCTGGCTGTGCCTCAGGCTGAACTTTTTGGAAATTTTTGGCTGAGAAGGGTCAGCCATTTCCAAGAAAGCCTAGGGAAAATGAGTTATTTACTCCATGTTTAAAAAAAAAAACAAACTGGGATCTTTTCTTTGAATGACTCTTGCTGTCTGGTGCTCTGAAGTTAGGATTTGAAATTATGCTGAAGAGGAATGGGTAAGAAAAGGCAATTTAGAGTCAGAATATGACCTTTGCTACTCATGGGAAAATCTGTTACAGGCCTCTGCAAAATCACTCCGTGCACATAGGCGGTATAATCTCTCTTGGTTTTCATGGTGAATGTCTCCAGAGAGCGTACTTATGGATCGCAGGTCTGCCAGAGAGGGCATGCAGCATCCCCGCAGCATGAGTGAGAACGCTGCCCTCCGTCACTGCTCCCACGTGTGTCAGGTTGTCTGTGTAACGTTTCACAGGCAACTGAGCATACGCCAGTCCACAGGACTGCAGCCAGAGGCAAGGAAAGGAGCAGGCTGAATTCATGACTCCCCATTTCAGATGTCTGCATCTATGTCAGCCACTGCGTGCTGCTCCCTGTATAGGCTCTCTTAGGCACAATACATATCATCTCTTTTAAACTCTTTAAGATGAGCTGCTGCCAGTGGGTGGAGTAACCTAGCTCAGAGATACATATTTCTAATCTGGATGAATCTGATCTGATGACTCCAGTGAGAGAATAGGATATACAGTTCTGGAGAAGGAAACTGGGGCTGGCTGGGCATAAGGTACATATTCTCAGCATAAATTGGTTTCAGGTACCTTGTTTTGCTTGACAGAGGAGACTTCCTAACAGTACGCAAAGGCACGTCGTACTATTGGTATCAGGCACTGTCCCCAGAGTAGCTCCTGCAGCTTAGTGAAAATCCTGTCCCCCAGTTCCTGAAAAAAGTGGTTTGCTTGGAATATGCTGGTCCACCTTGAATAAGAATTCACTGTTCCTTAAGAAATCCTAAACTACCACAAGTGTTTAAGAATGGAAGAAGTCTCTCTCATTCTGTTAAGATAAAGATTCATTTGGATGAAAGTTACCAAAAGACAGGATAGTGATATACTGCTGGAATTTAACTAAGCCATTTTCTATGAGGAAGTCCATTGTATTACTTTAAACTACTGAAACGATGTGCTGAAACAAGCAAATTATTTTTTAACTTATTAGAGGTCTCCCTTTATTTTGGTTGTGCTTTTTTTAAACACTCCTTTCTTCATCCTTTTATTAAGCAGACAATATAAACTTTGCCATACTTGTTTCCCTTGTTTTAACTGATGTTCTTCTCTTTTGTAGAAGCCATATGCAATGTGTTAACTATATTTCTTAAGTAAGCTCAACCTTACCTTCTCAGCTAGCTTTTTCAGATCTACTATTTGACAAATCATATATCTCAAGAAGTAATTACTATATCAATATCTTAACAGCACTGTAGAAATCAACTTGTCCTCAACAGTTCATAGAGACCAATTAGGCTAAAAAACATATTTTATTCCAAAATTGGAAGAAGAATCTCTGGACAGGATAACGCTTCTTCTATCTACACTGCTTTAGGGAACTGTTCCGGTGGGGTCTGTTACACAGAATGGTATCATGGTCTAGAAATGTCTTTCTTGTGTACGAAAAATTGTTTTAACATATATAAAAAAATTATTTAGTTGAAATGATTGCCCAGATTATTTTTTTCTATTTTTCCATAGCTAAACATAAAACAGAGGGAAAGTGTTAAACAAAGGGAAGTGTTAATAGTTCCTTCTGTGAAATATCCTCTTCTGATGACATTTCCAACTGATCTGAGACCCACTAGAGTTCTGGGCAGGTTAGGGTAGCCGGTAATGCTGCTTTGTGGTTGTGATTCTAAGCAGGTTTTAATGCTCTCGCTGATACCGTATAAATATTCCAAGAAGACTTACACTTGAAACCAGTTAAAAAATCAAGTATGTCATTTGGGGGTATATTTGGGTCTATATTCCCTTTGTTGTTGCTGTAAAAGATAACACAGCACTCCTTTAAATATACGTTTCCTGTCTCCCATAAAAATTTTGGCTCTTAGTTTGCTTTCATGTTAGCAGAAGAGATTAGTTCCAAATGACATTAAAAATCAAAGAAGCTCAGCAAATTAAGGTGCCTTGAAAAATCTGTCAAATAAATCTAATGTAATGGATTGTTTGGTCTTGATAGCAAAACAAAACAAACAAAAACAACATCCCATATCTGCTAAAATTTCAGCACGGTGCTGGAATGGAGGTCAGAGCTTCCTCGATATGAAAAGGAATCCTGTTACGGGGATAAGTAATCAACCACCTGGGAGAATATAAAACTAAAATGAGAGGTGTCCATGGAGACGCAGCAGTGCTGCCAAGTTAAAGATTTAAATCCAAATAAAATATTACAGTAGTCTCAGGTGATAGCATCCATAGAAGTTTGGACCTCATTAGGGGAATTGAAAAGCTTAGAGCTGTTTCCAGTAATAACACTCAATTTAGTTGGTTAAATTAAAGCCAAACTAATCTCCTTTCCATGAAGTGTTTGAGCAAGTTGTAGAAAACTCCCCCATCAGTTTTCTTGCAGGAGAGAGAAGTCTCACATAAATGGCACTGCAAAACTGTACTCAAACTCTTCACACCAACCTGGCAATTCCCATTTACACTTCGGTGTGGTCATATCTCTTCACCTATTAAACAAATCTAAGACCTCACTGTTTCATCCTTCATCAGATCTTATAAAATCAAACTTCTGGAGAGTGTTTGGGTTCATGAGTGTCAGCTCTACTCTCGTAAAGAAAGTGGTGAGTTCATGGTTTCAACAGAAGCTGATGGAATTTGGTTTGAAGGAACTGGAGTAGAGTTTTCCTTTTCATGTGGCGTCCTTGGTGTTTTTTCATGTAGTCCTCAACCGCTTATAAAGATTCTTAGGAAACATTTAACTAGCCAGAGTTAAAATGAAGAGATGACTTTAAAGGAACTATTGAAGTAAGAAACAAAACATGTTCCATACATTAGAAATCAGTATTAAACTGAAAATGAACCAAACTAAGCAAAAGCTATACTTCTTCATAATTCAAGGAATACCGAATATAGAAAATGACTCTGTATAGTGTATGTGAATATCCTTCAGCAAAGCCTTTTCTATGAACCATGCTCTCAACTTGTCAGGCAAATTATAAATTCCAGTGTTTATTGGTGATTAAACTTAATCAGTGTCCATCTCAGTCTTGGTCTAGCCGGCCTTAAACAGTACTATTTCCTCTCACTCTTTGTAGTTTTCCACGACACTTCTGAAAGAAGTGTCAGTAGTACAGCAAATTTGTTTTCCAGTTTTCCCTGGCATTTTTGAAAATATATATATATATATAGCCAGACTGAATAAATTTTCTATGTCTAGATTTACCAAGATTTTTACTCTAATTAGAGTGCTACAGCAAATAGGAGCTTGATATCATAATAAATTGAAAGTTGTGGACACCATGAAGGCAAAATTACCTTGTTTTGTATACAGAGTTTTAGTAAATGTATGGAAATAAATCTTGAAAAATATGACATGTCTGTTGGCCTTTGTTGTTACTTACTGTATTCTGCAACTTATCCTGGATCCAATAAAGTATTTAAAGTGAATTTCAGCATGTGTTTAGAGGTTAGCATATGCTGGAGGGCTTTGCTGAACTGGACATCTTGCTTGTGTCTTGTGATTTATCATGCTTTTATTATGCTTTCTAAGTTTCTCATGCTTGTCACCTTTGCTTTCACAGCATAGATAATTTCTTATTTTAAAAAATTCTCTTTGCTCTTGATAAGTAGTGTAAAATTTCACTTTCCAAAGCAAAAAGTGTCCCATGGAAGCTGTGTACAACAGGGATGAGAAACAAAGGATGAGAAGATCCATCAGAAAACTGTTGAGTCAAAGCACCAAACTCCAGAAACTGCTTTCTTATCTTCTGACTTAAGGAGGCATTTTACTACAAACCGGCTCGTTCCTTCAGTGTGCTGATGTCAGAAAACGTCCAGTGTGGTCCATTCAAAGCTTGTTTGGAAATGTGCTAAATGTGCTTAGGGATGAGGACAGAGTTCCACAAACATGCAGAAATGAAGACATTGCACCATTAGGGATCCAGACCCTCACAGGACTATTCTTGGGCAAGTTAGGGCTGCTTTCCATAGGAGGGGTAGAAGATTACATGCACATAGCATAGGTGCTTCAAACTGATCTGTCCAACTTTCTGCTACTCTGCATGTGTCACAGGATCCACAGGCCGTGAAGTTTAGCTGGACCATGTTGTTAATGAGGGAAAAGCTGTTGACTTCAGGTTGCAAAACTTCAGCTTGACATGTCAATCTTGCAGGTATGGTCATGTAGTCACTGAACGAATTAGTGATTTCTGAAAAAACAATTTCTGCCTCGGTCATAGATAGGCAACTGAACTGTGGGGTTATGCTGTACGGGTTGGACTTAGCAACCTGGGGTGTGACAGGAGCAGAAAGGCTCATTCCCATGTCATGGATGTTTCCTTGCTGACCTAGCGAGGTAGAACATGACCGAGAAATTGCCAATAATACCCAAAGTCTTGAGTAACCTACACATGTATCTAAAACATATTATTATAAATGCCATAATAGTTTGAAAAGTTGTAGAGAAAAAATAAGTTAAATAAACAGCCTTGTATAAAAATAAAATAGCAAAAAACAATGCCAGAAAGTTCAAAGGTTAAGCTGATATTCCATGTCAGATATACCCTATTTTGTGCAATAGTTGAGACCATTTACATTCTTCAAGGTACCTTGTGTTAAAGTAGTCTGTGTTACCTAACACAGCCTTAAAGACATAACGATGCTCACCTCACACTGATTTGTTGATTTAGTGGGGTGTTGTTTAGCCAGTACTCTCTTCCTTTCCATGCCTTTTTCCTTCTCCTTATTGAACTTTCTTTTTGTCCTTTACAGAGTCCACTGATAGACAAATTGAAGCATCATGAGGTAATTAAATAAGTTTCATTTTCTAAAAAGGAGTTGATTCAGTTTTTTTTTCTTTCTAGATAATAAATATTACAATTAAGCTATACTCGTTTAAAAATTTTCCTATAAAAAGCTCAAGCTAGCAATTCTTGTTGAGACAAAATCCAGTGCAAGCTGTGCCGTTGAAAGGAATGCACACTTGGACCCCAAATAATCACAAAATTATAATATGATTTCGTTTTATTCAGTGCTCCTGAAATCGCTAATCGAAGAAATTAGATTGTAGGAATGAATCATGTACTTACTGAATACAGCACATTTGTGAAACTAATTTCTCATTTATACTTTATTCCTATTGTATAGAGAGTCTAGAGAGTTTTTTTTTTTTTTTTTTTAATAACCATGTATAGCTCTCTTAAACTGTGATAGTCTCTTTGGAATATAAGCCTGTTTATTTTATTGTGCTCTGTTTAGTTATTCTAAAAAAAAAGTTACAGACACATAATTGTAGCCATCTGTTGTGTTTTAAGTCCAATCTAGCCCAAAAGTCAAAAAAGTCATGGCAACAACTTATAAAAACAATGGCAATAATATGAACTCACTATGGTTACTGGTGAACCTTTATTTCTCCCCTCCAATGAAGTAAGTTTCCTCAGAGAATTATTTTGTTTGATTTATTTCTTTATTAAATTTGCCCACAGTATGACCAGCTTCTCTATCAAGATTGTCATATAGCTGTCTCCTTGATAGTAAATCTGTCTTTCTCCAAAAAGGTGAGTTTTGTTATTATACAAAACCAGGCTCTAAGGGAGACTCCAGTGCTTGCCATATATTACTCTAGCACAAACCAGCAAGAGGATTAAGATTGTTTAAGAAAATTTATTAGTGGGGCTGAATAATATTTAATAATAT
>NW_009220339.1:2675-2907 GCF_000690835.1 Fulmarus glacialis | reverse complement strand
GTGTCGAGGGCCAGGAGGTCTTGGAAAAAATTGTGTCCCAAGTCCTCTCTGAGCTGAGCACCTCGGCTGAGCTATTAGCAGCGCTGCTGCCGCGGGGATGCGCAGAGCACCCGGAGGCTGCGCAGACTCTCCCCTCCACGGATGTGGGATAATCTGGATTTTCCAGCTCGGGACAGGTTCCTGAAGGGCTGGGAAGGGCATTGCATGTTTAAGTAGCTGCCACCATGCCGGG
>NW_009220339.1:1782-2024 GCF_000690835.1 Fulmarus glacialis | reverse complement strand
TCTTGTGGAAAAACCCCAAGAAAGATTTTTGAGGGTTTTTTTTTCACTTTAACAAAAGCCGGTCTGGACCAAATGTCGCTATAGATGCATGGGTGGCATTTTTTAAATGGGTAACGGTTGCAGTGAGGTTTTTTTCTGTTGTTTTCAGCTTGATTGAAATTGAGGAGATGCAAAAAGTGCTTCAAACAGCCCCTTTCTGATATGCAAATCCAGCTTGCAAAATTTCATTCAAAAAAACCCCA
>NW_009220339.1:1484-1694 GCF_000690835.1 Fulmarus glacialis | reverse complement strand
ATCCTTCCCAGCCCAACGGCCCCCCCGGGGCCGCGCCGGGGCACCCGGCTGCCTGCGTCCTCCTCCGTCACCCACCCCTGGGTGCTGCGGCGGGAGGGGGCTCGCACCCATGGGGGCTCTCCCTGCCAGGGCGAGCCCTGCCCCTTACTGCAGGCTGGTTTGGGGACGGTTTGGCCGGGCAAGGTGCAAAGGAGCAAGATTGGATTTCCT
>NW_009220339.1:0-1261 GCF_000690835.1 Fulmarus glacialis | reverse complement strand
GCTCCCTTCCAGCTGCACAAACGATTCTGCAGGCGCCCGTTTAGCCCTTGTGACTCGTTAAAAAGCTCATTAACACCAGATTAATGACTCAGCTGCCCTTTTCCCCTCCCGGCGGGGAGGGAGAAGGTGGCAATTCCAAGGCGCCATGGATTCACCTTCAGAGCGCCCGGTGCCATCTCTGCACTGGGTCCAGCCCAGGCTTTCACCTGCCTTCCCATGCCACCGGTGGGACCGGAGCTGCGGGGTGGTGGGACGCGGTGGGTGATGCCCGACTGGTGGAGGAGGGATGGGGCAGGCCTCTGCCTGCGCTGCCGGGTCCTGCGAGCTGCCTGTCCTCTCCTGTCCCGCTGAGCCCTGCACGGGTCCCCAGCCAGGGCAGTTTGCAGCCCCATCCGTCCTGCTCTGCAGGGCTTTGGGGACGATGGCTTTGGGGACAGGGAAGGCGACGATGGCTTTGGGGACAAGGGAGGCGACGATGGCTTTGGAGCCAAGGGAAGTGACGATGGCTTTGGGGACAGGGAAGGCGACGATGGCTTTGGGGACAAGGGAGGCGACGATGGCTTTGGAGCCAAGGGAAGTGACGATGGCTTTGGGGACAGGGAAGGCGACGATGGCTTTGGGGACAAGGGAGGCGACGATGGCTTTGGAGCCAAGGGAAGTGACGATGGCTTTGGGGACAGGGAAGGCGACGATGGCTTTGGGGACAAGGGAGGCGACGATGGCTTTGGAGCCAAGGGAAGTGACGATGGCTTTGGGGACAGGGAAGGCGACGATGGCTTTGGGGACAAGGGAGGTGACGATAGCTTTCCCACGCGAGGGCGCCAGGGACATGGGAAATGGACACCTGGGTCCCTGCGGGGCATCCCCAAGTGCCATCTGCAATTGGTCTTGTCCCCTCGGTATCGGGGTGCAGCGGGAGCCTCGCTGTCCCTGGGGCCCCCCTCGGGGCTGGGGGCAGTGCGGGGGGACGAAGGGACCCAGGCAGCCTGGCTCGGTTACTTATTCCCTCTCCCAAGGCAGCAATTGAGCCCTTTGGCTCGTGTGAGCATCTGCCATCCACGATGGCACCCAACGCCCGCCTGGCTCTGGCTGTCCCCCGGCACGCGGTGACAGCTCGCCAATGAGCCGGGCGTTAATCCCGGCGTAAGCCTCTGTCTCTCCGAGGCGTGTCGTCCCCCGGGGGGCTGGTCCCTTCCTGGGGCTCAGCCTACCTGGGAGGTGGAGAGGGGGGGAGAAGGATCCTGCATCCCTTCCCCGGTGC
>NW_009220338.1:19166-22062 GCF_000690835.1 Fulmarus glacialis | reverse complement strand
GCCGGTTCTCGGGGGCCGGACCTCTCTCGGGAGCTTGGAGGGCTACTCCCAAGGTCACCCGCCGTGTTTGCGTAGCGAGGAGGAGGGGGCATCGTTCCCGCGTTTGCCCTCCTCTGATGCAAGTGATTATTTGGCCTCTCTCCTTCAGCACGTCGGTGTGCTGATAAACGGGGGGTCCGAGGGGGGTCCTGCCTTCCCTCCGCAGAGCAGAGGAGCAGCCCTTTGTTCCCTGCCGGCACCTCGGTGTTCTGCCCACGGTGCAGTAAGCCTTTACTCTGGAAATGCTGGCAATGTGGGCAAGCCTCTCTTTACGGAAGACTTGTCAGAATACCTTTTACAGTTGATATTTAGTTGTTTCTTGTCGTGGAGCCATGCTGCTTCAGCTGGTTTTCTTTTATTTTATTACTATGTTATCACCTTGTGGTGCAGTAGAAAGAGATTGAGGGGGTCCTACTGGAGCACATCTTACCATGTCAATAACCTGAGGAGTCAGTGGTATCTCTGACTTTTCGTGCCTTCTGCAAATATCAGCTATGTGCAGCTACCTTGGCAGTTTTTGGTATTATTAGGCTAATTAACTCATCTTTTCCATAGTGAAGGTACAGAGTATTCCCCTTTTAGGAAGGGGGAGTACTTCTTAAAGAGAAGAAAAAAGGAGGCAGTCATTTATAATTGTATCTCCTCGCTGTCTTCTGCAGGTTGATGAGGATGTGGGCTCCTCAAAGTATATTGAGATATTTGTGTTGCAAATAGGGTGGTAACAAATTTCGGCCTTTGCTCCTTTCCCAATGTGTAATTTCTGATTTCTTAATAGATTTTGGATCTGGATTAGAATTTATCACATGAGATTGAAAGATTTACAAACTGGCTGTTCTCTTCCTGCTTAATTTGCTGGGATCCCAAGCTGTCCTCTCCCTTGGATGCCTCAAAGCCAAAGCAGCGAGAGCGCTCCATGTAATCCCCCCTTGAGGTAGTATGGGCCGTATAAACTCTTGTTAGTGTTTAGGTGTGCTCTCTCAGGGGTTTGCTTCGTGCTGTTTTCTCTGGAAAAGGCCCCGTCTCCGTACCGAGACTCTTGCCTTCTGAAAATGGCTTCTCCCTGCTGTTCTCTGAAAAACTCTGGTTGTATATTTCTTTGGTGTTCATCTCTTTTTATTTGAACTTGGTCAGGTCTCAGTGACCTATCAAAAGTTGTTACACTAAAGTAATTCCTTAAAGCAGGTTTTAAAGCCAAGACTTCTTTCCCTCGTTGCTGTGCTTTTTCTTGTTGCTGAGTCAAACCCGAAGGGGATTCCTTCCAGAACTGACCACCTTGTTGGCGGACTTGAGGTGTGGGATCTGCTTCTGGTTACCATCGTCTTGAAGCCAAGCCTCTCTGAACTCAGACAGAAAAAGCGTAGAATCCGCACCCCCTTTTTGTGTAGTAAAGCCTCAAAATACTTGAGGGTTTCTTTAAAATTTATTTAATCCATCTTGTCCGCTAAACTAGACCAAGCCAACAGGTCCAGTCAGTTTTTTCTTCCTCCTGACCTAGGCCACCGTGGTTACCTGGTTGTGCTGCTGGGACTCCCGGCTTTTCAGGGGAATGCTGACACCGCATGTTTGTACTCCATCCCCACCCCCAAATAATTGACACACATCGTAAACATTGGCTTGAGTGCTGCATGAGAGCATCCCTGAAGCCCATTTTAGGAAGACGGTTGAACACGGTGTGTCTGTTTGAGCAAGGTGAGGGCAGCTGAAGACAGAGCGGCCTCTGACTAAGCTGCCAATTAAAAACTGGATATTCTGCTTCCCCCTGGAGAGGCGTGGAGGCTACTGGAAGTGTGCTTCCTCTTAAAATATCTGTGGGATTTGTTTTCTTTGGATGGGTGACAGAGCGCAGTGCTGACCTACCTGGGGTTTTTTTGTACCCAGACGAACATTGTTTGCAAATCTGTGTATAATGGGAGAATTGAGTGTTGTGGTTTTGCATTGTGCTTTTGTGGGTTCTCTCCATTTCAGAGGCTTCCTCACGAGGGAGGGAGGGAGAATTACTTCAGTCTTTGGCAAGCAATTTCAGTTTTTATTAAGTAGGTACCTGATCCTGGCAGAGCTCATCTTCCCTCTGCGCCAGGGATAAGCGATGTGAACTGTATTGGACAGGCTGTTGGCACGTGTGTGTTTTGTGACCCCACGCGTGTTTCCTGCCCCCCTCTGCCCCTCAACTGAATTAAACTGGGATTTTAGGCTTGTAGCTAGGCAGAGCCTCAACTGGGTACGCTTAATAAGATACACACCTGCCAGTCAAGGGGATAGTAAACATGGGCTGGCAGCTGGTGCCTCAGCACCCTCCTTTGCTCCTTCTCATTCCTTCTGCGCCTGTGCCAGCAGGACGTGGCACCCGGCACGACCACCCGGCCTCCCGGAGGAGAGGCTGGCCCTGCCATCCTGAGTGCGAGCGGGTCTCTGCACAAGCTGCTGAGCGAGTCACGAGGCTGTTCGGGTGGTGCGTTTATGTTCTGGAGAGGCTGGTGCAGGTGAGCCGTGCTGGAAGCAGCTGAGTTGCCAGGGCATAGTGAGGCGTGTTAGATGTGCTGAAATAGCTCTGCCAGAGCAGACAGTTGGCCTGCTGGGTTTCAGCAGCAGTACTTGGCAGCGAGGTGAGTATAATGTACGTGCCTGTGTGTGGGTAGTAGCTACACCCTTATTTCTTCTGTAGAGGAGCAGGGAGACTCCTCCCGACCAGCATCTCTCTGTTTTGAGGGCCAGTAGATTTGGGGTGACTCTCCTAGAGAGCATCACTGCTTGTTAGTGTTTGTGCAAACTGCTCATTCTGCTTTTGTTAATGAAAAAGCGCAGCCGTTCATCTCAACAGGTGGAGGGTTGTTGTGTTCTCTCATCTTCATCCATCCTT
>NW_009220338.1:17981-19155 GCF_000690835.1 Fulmarus glacialis | reverse complement strand
TCCCTAGGTCTGTTTGGAGCCAAATCTTGTCTATGTGTGTGTCGTTTTGTCTCTTTTAATACACTGCCCTGACTTGCTTGCTGCGAAGGGAGTATGCATCTGGAGATCAAAGTTGCTCTTAACTTCATCATCTCATACCTGTACAACAAGCTTCCTCGGAGGCGGGCAGACCTGTTTGGTGAGGAGCTAGAGCGCCTGCTGAAGAAGAAATATGAGGGTCACTGGTACCCGGAGAAGCCTCTGAAGGGATCTGGCTATCGCTGTGTTCACATAGGGGAGACGGTGGATCCGGTGGTGGAGCTGGCGGCCAAGCGGAGCGGGCTGGCCGTGGAGGATGTGCGCGCCAATGTGCCGGAAGAGCTGAGTGTCTGGATTGATCCTTTTGAGGTTTCCTACCAGATCGGCGAGAAGGGCTCTGTTAAGGTCCTCTACCTGGATGACAGCGAGGGCTGCAGCGCCGTGGAGCTGGACAAAGAAATCAAGAGCAGCTTCAACCCCGACGCCCAGGTATTTGTCCCCATTGGCAGCCAGGACAACTCGCTGTCCAACTCTCCGTCCCCCTCATTCGGCCAGTCACCTAGCCCCACCTTCATCCCTCGCTCTGCCCAGCCCATCACTTTCACCACTGCCACCTTTGCTGCCACAAAGTTCGGCTCTACCAAGATGAAGAAGGGCGGAGGAGCCGGAGGAGGGGGCGGCGGAGCAGGGGCTGGGCAGCAGCCGAGGATGGTCAGGTCTCCCACCACCAACCTGCTGAAGCACAAGGGCCTCTCCCTGTCTATGCACTCTCTGAACTTCGTCGGGAGCGCTGGGAGCCAAGCCCCGCAGTCGCAGCTCTCCCCCATTTTACAGCGGCGGGTCGCCAGGAGCCAGCAGTCTCTTCTTCGACGGTGTTGCCAGTGAGAGCCAGGCCACCAGCATCCCACCGACATCGCCGTTCAACACCGGCACGGGTGGTACCTTTGATATGGCTCAGGTCTTCGGTGGCAGCACCAACAGCCTCTTTTTGGAGAAGTCTCCCTTTGTGGAAGGACTCAGCTACAACCTGAATGCCATGCAGTATCCCAGCCAGTCGTTCCAGCCTGTCGTCCTGGCCAACTGAACACAAGGAAGGAGAGTATTTTGGGGCAGGGGGGGGGGGGGGAACAAGAACAAAACAAACAAAAAAAAGGGA
>NW_009220338.1:12367-17921 GCF_000690835.1 Fulmarus glacialis | reverse complement strand
TATAAATATAGCTTCTTGGGAAAAGAGAGAGCCCAGTGTTGTCGCGCTGTGCTGGCAACGCTCCTGAAGCACTGACTTGTTTTTTAACTCAGTCCCTGTGCTTTTTTCCTACACATTTTTACTCCTTAAATGAGTCTTGGGATTTTTTCGGTTTGTGTTCCCCCCTCCCCCACCCCAGCCCAGGACTGGTGCAACCATAAGTCACAATGCTCTTGATTCCCTGCACCCCCCGCCCCAGCGCTGGACACAGGGTCCTTCCACCTGGGTGTAGGGACATCATCTTCGTACCACGTCGCTGGAGGAGGGACAGGGAGAGGATGAGTCAGTGTTGGTGGAGATACACACGCTCTTGTGGCGTGATAGCCAGAAATGGGTGGGTGGGCTTGCTTTCTGTTATGGCTCTGCGTGTAGAGGGAGAGCATCTACTGTGCCCACAGGCGTAGATCGTTGTGCTGTTGTTGCTCCAGGCTCTCCAGCCCGGGCTGGCGTCAGCTTGTTTTGTCTGTGTGCTGAAAAGCACTAACTCTTCTCCTTGACCGCCTCCCAGCACGTAGCAGGGAGGGCAGAGCGTTACTGTGAAATGGCTTCTTCCTGCTCCCTTCCTCATCTGCACTTCAGCCGCGGCTACAGGAGAACAGCGCTTTGAACTGAGTCACTCTGGTTATCATCCCCTTCTGCGCGTGAGCGAGGGGGTCTTTCTGTGCCCTCTTGGGGCCGGCAGGTCAGTCCAGGTGACAGCCCTGCGGTGTAGAAACACTCTGTCCCTGTGGCTGGGGGAGGTGGCGCTGAGCTAGGCGGCCCCACTTGGATCCTGCCCCCGCTTCCTGGACGTTCTCCCCAGCAGCAGGGGCCAGCATCCACCGACAGTCATCTGGGGTGGCCTCCTGGGTCTGAGTTCTCGTTCCCTGCTGTGAATTCATCTTCTTGTCTCGGAGAGGAAATTTCTTCTTTTTTAGTTAGAGAGGCAGCACTACTTTTGAGGAAAAGAAAGGGCTATGTTGTTGAAGCTGCTCTCTTGAGTGGTAGTGTAAGGGTTTGTGCTTTCAGCCAGGTATACACCTGGCTAAATCCCCTCCCCCGCCCCTCTGGAGGTGGCTGATCTGGTGTGGAAGGGAAGCACCTAGCGTAAACTCATCATTCCAGCCAGATCACGTCAGCACAGACAGCAGCAGGCTTAGAGCAGAGCAGGGACGGGCGCTCCAAAGGCGAGCGGCCATCCCAGCATGTGAATGTACAGTGCCTCCCCACCGCACGGCCAGGATCTGGGAATGCCTCTGCAGCTTTCCCCAGGACGATGTGCTGCAGTCAGGTGGTAGTGGCTTTTCAGCTAGGTCGCTTCTGTGTCAGGGACTCCAGAACCCACCTTCACAGGAAGCCGAAGGAGGGCTGCTTCTTGCCCAGGCAGAGTGGAGGCTCTCTAGGTGGGAAGGAGGACTCATTGGAGGCTGTTGTGGGAGTATGGAAGCATGCGAAGAGGAGAGAGATGGAGATGATGAGACTCCAGTCTTTGAAGTTCTCAGTTTAAAAGAAAAATAAGCTTTTTGCTGCCTCCCAAACCTGAGGTTTGGTTTTCTTTTAACGGTGTCTCTGGAGCACCCTCTGAAACCCACTTCTCCTGTATCTGTCGAACCAACGTGCTCTTTCAAGACATCCCTGTTTCAGGGGAGATGGGCTTGAACTCGAGCTTTTCTTGCTCCTTTCCCTCAAGCTGAGATGAAGGCACTCCAGCCCTCTTGTAGTTGTGTTGCCAATGAGCCTTTGCAGAGGTAACGGGCTGTCCCAGGGGGACTGCCACTGCCCGGAGCTCTTCAAGGGGAGTTTCCAGTGCACCCTTCCCCTCGCTGGGTGACTGGGGGAGGCACGGTCCCGACCTTACGGCCAGCATGGGTTCCCGAGCAGGCTGCTTGCCATCGAGCTATGACCAACGCAGCGGATGGGCGAGGAGAGCAGAGCCCAGCTAGCTAGCCCCAAACCGGTGCCCGCAGCCTCAACCCTGCAGGTTTCCAGACTAGGACAAGTTGCTGAGGAATGGCTGAGCTGTTGGGTTTCCCTTTTTTCTTTTTTTTTTTTCTTTTTTTTTTTCTTTTTTTTTTTTAAACCCCCACTTACAAACATTACCACTGCCACCCCATCCTTTTCCCTGGGATTGTGCTGCTGAGTACCAGCCCACTTGCCACACTGGACTGAGGGGTGCTCAGCCCGCCATTGTGGGACCCAATCCAGTTGCCCCACACGGTCCCCACATCTGGAAAAGCCACCTGTGAGCCACTGCCGCAGGACAGCGTGCTCTCCTCTGGCACAGGGAGGGAGGGGAGAGGTGGGGATGCCCCCCAGCCACCTGCTTGTGTGTGTGAAGCTTTGATGATGCTTTGCCCTGCCACACGTATTATACCTGCTTTAAAAATAGTGGTGTGAGTGGAAGGAGGAAAAGAGGAGGGACCAACCTCTTTGTATCTTAAAAGGAAAAAAGCATGCTTCAGAAACGTTCCTCCAGCGTCAGGCAGCAATGGAAACTAACGGCCTTTTCGGGTCTTTTCTAGTCTTGGATGTAGGCGTTCAGCTTCAATTTTATTTTTTAAAAACCTGCACTAATTTACCTGGTTTCTTAGGAAGAGAAGAGAGAAATTTTTTTTTAACTTTTATTTTTTATGGGTTTGTGTTCTTTTTGTTGATGTCCGTTTGTATTGAATAATTTGCTACATTTGTAAAATGTAAGAGGTATATATAATATATGTATATTTCTAACGTAAAAAAAACTGTAATTTTTTTCTTTTCAAGATTTTTTCTTAAAAAGAGGAGAGAAAAAAAATATTTTTTCAGGAAAAAACTTTAAAAAAAAAAAGAAGTGGTGAAGATTCCTTTCTCCCCACTCAGCCTCCCTCCTTTCCCTCCCGCCCCTCTCCGAGGAGTGAATCGACAGTTGCCTTGTGGAGAGAATGAGTGAAAAAGGACAGAAGTCTGTATGTCTCCGAGCGGAGGGTTTCCGTATGTGCTCTGCTTGAGTTTCTTTCTGAGAAGGGGGCTACTGAGAGGGGGAACCAGGGGGTTGCTGTCTTTTTTTTTTTTTTTGTCTTTTTTTTTTTTCTTTAGCGAAGGAGGAATACAATCAGAGTTTTGTATTCAGAATGTTGTGCAATATTTTGGAACGGGACATTGGTGTGTCTAGAGATTTAGTTAAAACAAAACAAAACAAAAAAAAAAAAAACAAAAAAAAAAACACAAAAAGGTTGATCAAATCTGTACAGTTTCTATTGTTCCAGATTTTTTTAAGTTTGTATTAAAAGCATGATATAATAACCGGTTGTCGTGTGGTGTGTGCTCAGTGGGGAGAGAACACCTCTGCCGTGCCTGTTGCTGGACGAGGAGGGACGCGGCCGCCTTCCCTGCCCACCTTCGGATGAACCGGCACTTGGCGTCTTCCTCTCGCAGGCAAGGTCGCTGGTTTGCGGCGCGCTTGGCGGAGGTTTCGTTGCATTAGGAATAGCCTGGTGATGCCCAGGCTTGTGCAACGCGGCAGGGCAGCTGTCTCCCTGACCTCTCGCGCTGCCAAGAATAGCAGCGGCATAGGAAAAAGTGGTGGTGTGCCTGGCCTCCCCAGGTCCTGCTGTGATTCAGCTCCCTGGGGTTGGGGGGAGAGCGGGGAGCGGGACGCTTTGCCATTGGTGCCTTGGGGGCCTGCAGTCAATCCGCAGAGTTCCTGAAATACCTGGCTTCTGTGGCACCTCGCCAGGGCCATCGCCTGCGGGGCTGGGCTGGGATCTGTCTGGTGTCGTGGCACGGGGTGGTGGGGGGTGGATGAAGCCTTCCCAGGCAGTGGTTTTGGCAGAGGGGGTGCTGTTTGTGGGTTGATTTCTCTCCCCTGTGTGCAAACCAGTTTGGGTTTATCCTGGGGCTAAGCAAGGGAAGCCTCAAGGTGCGTGTGGAGGCCATGTACTCCCTACTGTGAATGTGCATCCAAGGTGACTTCTCCTAGGCTGGGCTTGAAGCTGGATATGAGAATAAGCAGTGATGATGAAGGTCTGATTTTGTTTCTCTTTTCTTTCTAACTTCTCATTGCTCAGCTCTAATCAGAATTTCTGTCAGAGGGAGCTGCTCCTTTTTAGCGAAATGAGATGAGATGGCCGCTCTGTGCTGAGGAAGGAGCTGAAATGCCTGTCCCACCCCACGCGTGCCGGATGGCTGTGTGACCCAGCTTCCCTGGCCCCAACGCGCTCCTGCTGCCTCCTGCTCGAGGAGTGCCTCGCAGCTCCCCGCGCCGCCTCCTTAAAAAGCTTTTGAAGGGAGCTGCTCTGAATGTACTTGAGGAAACAAAACGTGGAGCTGGTACTGGCTGCTGGCTCCCACTAGCATCCTTACCCAGGCCCCCTCAGCCCCTCTAGCCTGAATTTCTTCCTGAAAGAGCTCGCGCTGCTTTGCCCTCGGCTTTGCAAGCCCCAGGAGCTGGGCTGCTGCTTGCGCCTGTTGCGTGCCACGTGACTGTCACACTCTGCTAAGCAACAAAACTATTTTTTCCCCTTTGTGTCTCAAACCCCTTGTAATCATTTATCTAAAGCACGCACAAACACTTGCCCTTAGACATGTTTCTGGAAATGGAAAATCGAGGGCGAGTATGTGCCTTCCTGATCCTTGCCCTGCATTTGCTCGGCTGTGACGCAGGGAGGCACGGAGCCTTTCCCTTTTTGGCCACAGGTACGCCGAGCGGTAGGGCCTGGAGTTAGTTTACAGCTGATAGCTGCGCAGCCTGGGCAGGGATTAGGGAAGAGGGTTGGTAGAGCCTCGTTCCTCATGAGGTATTCGCCCCTGTGCTGTCTCAGGAGCCTGAAGGGTGTGGGGAGGTGAAAGGCCTGCCTGGAAGAAGTGCGCAGGGACAGAGATCTGCCCTCCGTCGGCCTTCAGAGAGAAATGGAGCTGCCGGAGCCCCGCGTTCGGCCGGTGCGGGGTGGTGCCTGGGTGTGGGAATATTTGCTGGGTGTTTGGCTCGGTCCCCAGATAGGGTGCTCTAGCAAGGCACGGCAACAAGATGGGACTTGTCTCATGAAACCTCCAAAGTGAGGGGCGTGGGGGTGTTGTTTAGACACTCATCACAGGGGACTCCGTTATTAAGAAGGAAACTTGCAACTTGAGTCACCGAGCGGGCGGGCTCCCACCGGAGAGGAGGAGACAGCTTGGGTAGAAAATGCCACGCTTCAGCCTTGGGCTTTTCAGTCTGTGACAGCAGCACTTTCTGACATGAGTCGGGCTGTTCTGGGAGAGGGAGGGGGCTGGCGCCCAGAGGAAAACCTTATGCAAGCGTGAAAAACTGTCTGTAAGGCAGCCGTGCCCTGTACTGTGTTTTAAATACAGGCCCAGCAAAACAGCCCGAGTTTGCTCCGGCAGGAGAGCATCTCCTGCTGCCCCAGAGCCTCCCGGAGGCTTGGGATTATTGGGATTGAATAGCGCAGGCACCGCCGACAGCGGGTGCCTCCCTGTGCCCCGGCACTTGCCAACGTGCCAGGTACCGAGAGGTGGAAAAACACCGCTGGTGGGGGGGCCGGGCCTCGGTGAGTGCCTAGGG
>NW_009220338.1:3097-12149 GCF_000690835.1 Fulmarus glacialis | reverse complement strand
CTGAGTCCTTGGCGTCCCCGAGGAGCGCTCCTGCCAACGCCACCTGCTCCCCGCTCACGTGGCTGCACCCAGCGGGTGCGAGGGGCGAGGCTGACGCCACCGTCGCGGAGGGACGGCCAGGTCTTCCCACCCCGCGTGCGTCCTCCGCCGGAACGCAGGCACCAGCCCAGAGGCAGGCTGTGGCCAAGGTTACCCGCCTCCCAAACCTTGTGCTTTTTCCTTCGGATTCTATGGCCGGGCTCCAATTCAAACACGGCCAGGAACACGCTCTCCCCGGCCCTTGCAGAGCTGTTCTTCCACTGTCCCCCCCGCTGCCGCCTGTGTTGTCACCTCCAGAAATCCAATCTGCTTTTTATAAAGCTGCTAAAGAGCAAAGCTTTCAGCCCCGGCCCCAAGACGCCTCGGTGAAGGCTAAGCCCCAGCCGGCACGCATGGTGCTTTTGAATCGTACCAGTCAGCAAAGGGCCAATTTGCGTGACGGCCAATTTGTGCGTGGCCATTGCCAGCGGTAAAAGTGACTCCAGCATGGTAAGTGCGTGTGCCGGGGAGGGACACGTGAGGGTTTTTTCCGCAGGAAGCCCTCAGAGGCACGGCAGCGGGCTAGGAAAAGGAGATCTCTGTGAAGGAGGCTCAGGGTCAAATTTTGCTGCTTTGCCTTGAGGAGGGGCAGGGAATGATGCAGATGGAGGCGTGGGGCAACTCGCTCCCTCTTCACTGAACGCCAAGGAGGCAAGTGTGGCCCCCGTGTTATTCTGCACTTGTTGAGACCTAGTTGAGGGGTTTTTTTGCTTATTTTTGTTGGCCTCGCGCAGCCTGCTGCACTGCCGGCGCAGCCTGAGTGCTGAAGGAAGCAGATCCCCAGGAGAGAGCATGTCCCTCCCACTTGGCAGGGTGTTTCCACCAAGGACAAAGTTTTCCTTCGAGTGAATCAGCCAGAAACTGCTTGCAGAAGGTGCAGCTGGGGCTTTCATCAGAAAAAAAAACAAACCCAAAATAATCCACACAAGATGATGTGTAAGGAGGGCAACAGGCAATGTTGCTGCAGCAGGACACGTTTCTTCCATGGGCCTCACTTTGCCCGCAGAGCTCAGCGAATTCACACCAGGGCCAAGATCAGCTTCCCTCAGCAACAGGCGCTTTTGCATTTCCTGATATTCCTGCGGTCGTGTTCGGCGTCAACACGTGCTGCTCTGGGTCCCGCAGAGGCCTGAGCGACATCACAGCAGGCCCTGGGCGCCTCTCCAAAAATCTGCCGAGGTCACCCTCCGTCCCTGCCTCTGCCCAGCATCGCTGTGCGGCGCCTGGCTGCAGCCGGGAGGATGCACCGGTGTCACCCACGGAACCTGCTGCCTGCCGAAGCGGTGGTGCTTGCACAACGCATGGGGCAAGTGAGGGGCCATGGGCACAGCAGGAAGACCGGGGGGGGACCGAAGAGACCTCATCTGCCAGCGGAGCGCTGGGGTTTGCATCTTTGGGGGGACAGACTGGTAGCATGGCGGAGAACACGGGGGAAAAGAGCAGCAGAGGTATCTGAAAGACCACGAACATGACCCAGGGAAGGACTGAGGAGCAGAGGGAAGGAGGACAGCACCCTGGGGACATCCAAGGTGTTTACACAAAGGCGCAAACGTTGCAGGGAGGCAAAGGAGGCTGGAACTCCCCTCTTCCCTTCACCACCCGGTGAAACGGTGCATGTCCTGGTGACCCAACAAGGCCTCCTTCCCGGCTGGCACAGCCCAGCATAACCTCCCCGTCCCCACCTGGCTCCCTGCTTGTCACATTCTCACACACGATCCTCCTCTGACTCTTCTCTCTGGGCTGGTCCTGACACAGTGGTTCCCCTCTGGGGACGGCCAGCTCTCGCAGGGCGCCCATGTGTCACAGTGCCGTCATTGCCTCCAGCACAGACGTGGAGATGCCGAGGCCTGGGGAGGGGCCGCGGCTTCACTGCGCTCGGGGCCGGCACCCATCGGTCTCTCCTGCTGCCTCACGCTGACCCCGCCAGCGCCGGGAGCTGCCCCGAGTGGGAAAGGAGATGATGCAGAGGGACGGGATGGAGACATGCCAGGGGAGGACAGCTTATCCCCTGCAGCCACGCCATTGCCAGCCATCCACCGAGGAAGGGAAAGGACTTGACAAACCCAGATGAAAATAGGACCCAACAAAGTAAATCCAGAAAGGGCGCAGGTAGGCTGTGATGCTCCGAGGCAGAGCCAAAGGTGCCTGTCGCGGAGGAGAGCAGCCTCGCTGCATAAGCAGTCGCTGTTGGACAGGGCTTTGAATGCTATAACCTACAGCCTAAGTGCTAACACATCAGCATGGGGAACCACAAATTGCTGATTTTTGGAAACACAAGCAAAGAAACTTTCCTATATTCCAGATCAGCACAGATCAAGTGTATAAAACCACACAAGAGAGACCTCACTTGGTCCTTCAAACTAGAAACTTGGCCATTGAGACTAACTGGTTGATACAAAGCCAGCTAAGAAAGATTATTTTGTTATGATAAGACTTTATTTTTAATCTTGGAGTTATTCTCTTCCCCAAAGGCACAGTGCTCTTTCTTTGAAAACATTTTCCTCCATGGAGATACTTGTTCTGCAAATTTTTTGACCAACCAGTGCACATAAGTAGAAACTTTCCCAAAGTCAATGGTTACAGAGGTGATAGTAGGGACTACAATAGCTCCATAGCGAGCAGAGAATAATACAGCACCTAACCAGCATGTACTCCATCAAAGTCATATTAGACTGGTATTTATTGCAGGGGAAAGCCACTGACCACATCTCTTTGTCATACAGATATTCAGCACACAGACAACACCACAACTGAGGAGATTTTCCTACTTTATATTTTTAAGAAAAAACTCCAGGCTTCCCAATGCGCACCTTAAAATGCTACGAAAGGACCTGAGTCCATCCAACCTTGGCCCCAGTGTTTTCTATCGTGGGTGCCTGGCACCGAAGCACTGACTCCTCTGAGCGCACGGAGTGACTGCTAAGAGCTGCTGTGGGGACATGGGTCTTCCAGCAGCACCCGATTGATCTCTGCCCCCGTCACTGAGCTTCCCTGGAAAGCGGGATGAACTGGTTGAACAAGGTCATCTCAGGACCACAACACTAATCCGCAAAGCATCACTAGGAAGTGGAGGTCTGTGTTAGTAACTGTGTGCTGACCCTTCCCTTGCCTGGCCAGTAGAGCTTCATAGTCCAGAACCGGTTGGGGCTGGACATCTTCCTTTAACATACCTGCAGTGTCCTGCAAAGTTGCGCAAGTGTCTTCCCCAGAGCTGCTCTCCCCACGTAGGGCTGCAAGAGCTGGTGGGAGTTGCCCGTTACCATGAGAAACCACAAAAGCAAGACCACAGCACCCCACTGGAGAAGGCCATGTCGCATCAGCCGTGCGGCAAAGATTCCCGTGAAAGGTTGAAGGTGCCTTTTGGCTTCCACGGCCTGGGAGATAAAAGCGGGGGTCTCTGTATCTGCCTGGTTGAAAAACCCCACTGATTTTATCCAGTGTGACCTTGACAGAATTGGGTACAGGGAGCTGGCTATGATCTCACAAAAAAAACCCCTCCCCAGGCATTTTTCTGTGATAAACTCTGTTGAGGAAGGTACGACTAGCAAGGGGACCCCCATTTACTTCACAGTCTTTAATTTTGTCCCCTCTCCCTGCAAGGTCTGCAGACAGAAAAGGGTCTCCATCACAGGCTGTGCCGCTGCCCTGCCAGCCGAATGCACAGAGAGCTCTTCCTCTCCTCCCATGCCTGGTGAGGCTGTTGGCCACCCTCTTCTTCACCTGAAGATATCGGTGGGGGAATCAGTAACTGCTGCTCCTGGAGGGAGCCACGTTTCCTCCTGGAGGTAATTGTCACTTGGCAGGATCTTACTCATCTTGTGGTGGCAGTGGCTGGCTTTCCAGGCTCTGCCACTGGCAAAGCAGGCTGCAGGGCCATGGCTCTTCACCTCTCAGCCACTGAAAAGCCTCCTGCCCTGGGGCACAGCCAGCTTCGCTCCTGCCTGGAGCCTGTCCTGCCAAAGCATTTGCTTGTGCTGGGTGAATGCTGGCCTCTTCACACCTTGCCAAGCAAAGCAGGTTGGACCTCAGGGAGTTAAACGCTTACACTGGCCCGCAGCTGAGTCTGTCTGCTCTCCCTTGTGGATGCTCTTCACCAAGCAGACTAGAAAGGACGGTGAACGGATGCAACTGCATCTCTATAATGTTTGCCCTTACATGCACCTGCTGCAGAGGCTATAGGAAGACCCCAAGAGTGTGGAAAGGTTTCCCAGCTCTCTGACTGTGAGACTAGCTAATGCCATCATGGGTGCTGGTATTCCCCAGGTGGGAACTCATCCACCTTGGGAACTTGGGAAGCATCCTTCTCTAGAGCCCCAGCCTTCTCCTCTCCCTTGCCTCTCTATCTTCCTTCCTCCAGTGGATTATTTTCCCTAAATGCTGTGGTCTGATCCTGGGAGCAAACAGCAGCCAACTGCAGGGTGTAAGGGAGAGTTCTGCCACCGGTGAGCAGCCATATCTCTCCCTCCTGCTGGACCCATCCCCCCTATGCTATTCAGCTGTGATTGACTGATTCCCTTTTTTCTCCCTCCACAGCTCCTCCCGGTCTTCTCCACTTCCCACACATACCCTGGCTGGCAATGGCTGCCCTCTATGCAGCGAAACAGCATTTGCAAAAGTACCTGCATGGCATGTAGCTGCATGAGCTTGTCACTGCATTGTAGCACAGGGGCTTCAAGCACAGTCAGAGCGCTGGCTGCACACTGGCACATCTTGGAGCTGTTGGCTTGGCTGGCAGAGGCGTCCCAGCTCTGTTCATGCTGCTGCAATAGCCCAATTAGTAGTTCAGGTGTTGCCACAGTCTTTGGCTACAGCCCAAGAGCTAATGACAGAGCAGGTGGCAGATGCAAGGATTGCAGAAGCACGGCTGGAGATGAGGGGAGCTCATTCTGAACAGCTTGTTGAGACCAGTCTCTGTTGACCAGCTGGGACAATGGGTTTTGCAAGGTGGATTCTTGCTTTGTGGAAGTCTCCAAAACATCCTCCAGCCTTTGAAGGATGCTGCAGCTGCATTTGGCTCTGCCACCCCTCCCAGGATGTCCAAAATTATCCTGGGATTACTGGGGTGACCATACCCATGACCATTGGTTTACAGCAGGAGGAAAACTCATTAAACCCCAGACATGTTTAATCAGAAGCAAAGTGGCAGTGGGGCATTGACACACCATGCATGTTGATGCAATGTGATGACAGAGGGGCATAAATGTCATTGTCTGACGAAAGACAGCTTTGTCTTACCAAATTCCTGTACTGTGTGTCTACCACAAATGGCCTGAGGCACTTGGGAACTACTGACCCCAAAGCAAACCTGTGGAGGGAAGCTGGGAGGGAGGAGAGGACAGGCTGAAGAGTGGCAGTGGAAACTGTAGAAGCATACGGGCAGCGCAGCGAAGAACGTGCAACTTGACACGCAGCAAGAGCTTGAGGAGATTTTTCCAAGCAGGTTGAAAAACTGGTTAAAAAGAGGCTTAGAGCTATGACCAAAGAAGCTGTTGATGCAGTTTGATTCCCGCTGTGCTTACAGAAGCAGGCGTTTGTATGTTCTTTGTAGGCAAACAGGATTATGTCAAACTACCTAATGCCATCATTCAGTTCGCTTACTAATGGAAACATTGAGTACAGCCTAATTGCTCAAGCCAAAAGGGAGGCAGGTTTTTGTGATCACCATGCTGTGTTATCTCTGAATACAAACTGCTCCCGCAGAGCTCTGTATAAAGCAGAAGTATAGATGCAGCTCTGCTTGCTTACACACACACAGAGGAGTCAGGGTACACAGACCCTCTGAATCTCCTCTTTCCCAAGCTCTTGTCATTGTTGTCCTTCCCCAGGGCCTGCTTCTGCTTCTGTTGCGCTCAATATCGGAGTCGACTTCAGTGGAAACATTAGGGGTCCTTGGGTGTCAGCCCCCAAGTAGACTGCAAAGAAAACGGGTCAAAAGGTCTGCTCTTGGGTCTGTGTCCACTATGTTGATGTTTTTTCCCCCAATGGCTCCAAAAACACCTTCAAGACCACCCATTGCTGCTGAAATACAGCCCCATCTTGAAAACAGCTGTGTGGCAGTGGGTGTCAGGGCAGCCATTTTGTGCTAATAACAATAATTTTATACTAATACTGTGTCGCGGTAGGGAAGACAGAAATGACTAATTGAAATGTTCGGGAGATAGTCAAGTCATGAGAGCATTACTCAAGCGCAATTTAGCTGGGAAGCTGCGATTCACAGCTCTGCTATTACAAAAATACCACAGGACTTAATTCACCAGACATCGTCGTCAAGGTATCAGGTTATCATCCCACCTGAAAGCAGCTCCAGGATACCCACCACCCAGCCCAGGCATCGGTTCAGAGCCATCCACAGAGCATGGCCCCGGCTCCCAAGTGGTCAACGCCATTTCCAGCAACCGTAACTTTTTCTGGCCTAATACCAGGCAGGACCAAGATGTCTCAGCCTACAAAGAGGATTGTAGCTCAGTGTGGCCTTGCTCAAGATCAGGAGAACACTATCATCAATGGGAAGCAGAATCCCAAAGCCCTACTGTTTCTCATGTAAATACTTCTTTATGCCCTATATAATTTTGCAACTGTTGCTCTCTGTTCTGGCCCCTCTCCAGATCCTCTAATGAAGAATATGATGAAGAAACTACTTCGTAGTGAAGGGAGGGACCAGAAAGAACAGCTTGGTGCTTGTTAGCTGGCGATCAGGCCAGGCTCTCTACAGTGGACTCTACATAGGCCCTGAGTGTGTCCCATCACTGCAGTGAAGGTCCCAAGGTGTGCAGGGGCCTGCGGCACGCGGACTTCAGGCAGCGAAGAGAAGACATGCAACAAAGATCAGCCTCTGTGGGCCTGATGTAGATTAACAGGAGAGCTGGTGCATGAAGCACATGATTTCAGCAGCTACGATCCCTCCCCTGCTCTGTCAGTCCCTGTTTTTACAGCTGTAGCAACAAGTAGTGGAGGTCTAGTGTAGTGGAGCTGCGTAGGAGGAGGGCTTAGCTGGGAGAGGTTTGAGCTGCAGATGGTCTTGGAGCCCACGGTCTCGGATAGAAATGGTGTTTGGGACTGTAACATGGTTTGTAGGAGTTGGAGGGCTCTTTTATTGACAGCTCTGGCACCTCTTTGGCTCATGGCCACCACTGACTGGTGAATGAAGGGGGAGAGAGATGAGGCAGTGCGGGGAGAGGGAAAAGGACAAGGAAGAGGACAGAACAAAAGAAATGCGAAGATTAAAGTCTAGCCAAGAGAAAAATTAAGCATAAAAAGCAAAGGAGATGGAAGGAGGGAAAATCAAGGAGTAACACAAAGGGAGAGATGGAAGAGACACAGCAGCCCTCCAACGGGCCAGAAAAGGGAGGCAGAGAGGAGCTGGGCATGAAGAGGACAACAGCTCCCATACCTGGCACATTTCACTCCTGCTGTTGCTATCTTGGAAAGGACGAGCCTGTTTTTTTCCAGAAGTGCTTAATGAGCAATTAGCACAAATACCTTCCCTGATACCTTTTGTGACACTGTGAAGCTAAATGACGTATGTTACAGGAGAGAAAAGTGATCCTGTGTGGGCTCAAGGAGGCATCACACCCCTGTGAAAAGACCCTCCCTGAGACGTTAATGCACAAGAGGCAGCAGAAGCAGCCAGGCTCTGGGGAAGAGCTGTTTCAGTCCTGGGAGGCCTGGTCCGAAGGAAGGGAAAGTTGTGGGTGCATCCTGGTAGCTCGGTGCCCTGCAACCAGTAAGAGCAGTCCGGCGCTTTTGCTGCCCCAGATCAGGAGATCACAGGTGCTTCCCCTGCCCTGGGCCAGAGAAAATCACTTTCATGAGGAAACACAGCTGAGATCTTCCGTCTAGCTGGCCTGCACGTGGTCCCCCCGCAAAACTCTGTTCTGCTTTTTCAGCTTCTTGCTGCTAGTCACACTCACCAGCGATGCCTCCTTTTGCATATGCTACAAATGCCCGGTCTCAGCTTGGCCAGCAGCAATCCCTCAAACCTCCTGCCAGGGCACGAGGTAAAGGGCTGGTGGTTGTTACCACCTCTCCTCAATGGGGCAGGATGGAGTGGCTGTGGCGAGGCTCAGCTTAAGCACGGTGTGTGCCCAGGACTTCAGTCGGTGCCAGCAGGATGCAGGGGGAGAATGAGCTTCCCCAAGCCTGGACTCATTCATAGGCCAGCAGCCTTGCAGTGGGTCCAGCTGAGTGATGCGGAGCCAGGAAGGACATACACTAGGACTTACTCATTGCTCTGGGATGTCAGTCCTGATGGAAAACAGCAGGGAGTAGTTAGAATATGCCATAAATATTTACTAGCTAAGACATCCATTTCCCCAATGGTTGTTAGAAGTCTGAAGCTGCCTGAAGTTTCAGGGTTGGACTCAGGCTTCTGCTCCAGCACCAGGAGAACCCAAGCATCATCCCAGCACCATCCCGGCGGCTCCGGGTCGTGCCTCCCATGCAGTGGGTGGCTGCGTGGCTGCGAAACCAACCCCAGGCCTGCCGAGCCCCCAGGTGACAACACAGTCACCTCCTGTGAAGCACGGTTGGTTTGTGGTTATGGAAATAGCTCGGCATTGTTTGAGCCTGGGCTGAACTGTGCTGTTCTCCCCACTGAGGGGGGCCTGCTGAGAAATGCCGATGTTTCCCTTTGCTCCAGGAGAAGCTGACCAGGGCTCAGCATTTCTTTCGGTGTCCAGCCCTCTGCATGTAAGCTCTGGGGTCCGACTGCGCTTTCCTTCTCAGCCTGCACAGCACAGGCACGTGGCCAGCACTCAGAAGACACACTTTAAATAACCGCACCACAATGACTCATGCCTTACCCAAGGCAGTCTGGCTGCTGGCGTATAAAGCATGAAAGCCGGTGATCTTTGGAAGAAGAGAGGATCCTACAGCGAGCAGACATATGGCTCAGTTCCTGGCCAGAAGGTGGGAGGGGTGGAAGTGTTTCTAGATGAGATAGGCTGGGAGGCTGAGGCTCGCAGGCACACAGCGG
>NW_009220338.1:2445-3073 GCF_000690835.1 Fulmarus glacialis | reverse complement strand
AGCTCTGTCCTCCTGACCTACCGCCACATGCACAGCCCCTTGTCCCTGGAATTTCCCCGAGTCAGCAGTTTTCAGAGCTCGGGGAGGCTCGGGGAGGTAGAGAAAAGGCATGTGGGAGCAGTGCCTGAGCCCTAGCATGGCTGACCTGAGGAGGGACGTGGAGCGCACTTTTGCCCTTTGCAGTGTTTGGCCTGTAGCACCGAGAAGGTAGACAAGGATAGGCAGTCCTGATGGCTCTGATAGACCTTCACCTTTCCCTCAGGCACTCAAATCATCCTCCATTTCCCCAGCCCCCACTGGTCCCAGCACTGCCCTTCTCACCCTGCCTCCCTCTCAAATGCTCCCCATCCACTCCCCCCGCAATGCCCCACCAGCTCCCCTTAGCAGTGTCCCACCCTGCATCATCTGCCCCTCTCCTCCTCCCCCAGATCCGTCCTCCCACGCCTCCTGCTCTCCTCTTCCCAGTTTCTAAGCCTCCTTGGGAGCTGCTCTGCACCCCTTCTCCTCCACTGCCTGCAGCCACATCTTCCCCTCTGGCAAAGAGTCATCCCTCGCGACCTACTGTGGCATTTCCCCCAGCCCTCCCCACAGACCCCGACCCTTTCCCACAGCCATTTGCCCCAGAAGC
>NW_009220338.1:0-2326 GCF_000690835.1 Fulmarus glacialis | reverse complement strand
TCCACACGAGCTGCTTTCCCCGGCCCAGAGGCTGTTTCCAGGGCCCAGGTACCCGGGAGCTGCTCATCGGCTTTGGCAGGGCAGCGTGAATGTCACGTCCCTGCCTGTTCCTGGCCCGAAGCGATGCCCGCGTGTCTCCCATTATGTAAGGCGTAGTGTGTACGGGAGCTGGGAGGCCTCGGGCTCGCTTACGCACCGTGAATGACAGCTGCAAAAATGAGACAGGGACTATATTTAAATCTTCCTCCTCCCTCCTTCTCCAGCTCTTCCCCGCAGCCCCATCCAGGCTGTTCGGATGTCCAGACCCAGCCCCACGGGGGCAACAGGTACTACTGGGCTCTGCCCAGCCGGTCCTGAGCAAGACTTTGTACTGCCACAGAAGGACACGCAGCGCCTCACACAGGGCTGGTGGTACCTGGAGGACACATCCTCTTCCAGCCCTTCTTGCCCATCAACAGTCCCCTGACATCCTCTCCTTCACCTCTCATGGCCCTCCTTGTCAGCAGGACCCGCTGTGCTCTTTTCCTTCCCCCAGCCTCTCCCTGTAACTTTAGAAAGGTCATTGCCTCCTCCTCGAGCCGCAGGGTTATCGCAATTCCTCGAGCAGAGTGGAAGGGAACTCGAGGGGGAAATAAAACTACCTTCTCATGCGGAAACGTGATACCCCAGCACCACCCTGTCCCTCAGAGTGAGAGCAAGAGACAGATGGTCCGGAGCAGGGGACTGCGTAACGTCTCGTCTCCCACCGAACGCTGCTGGCACGGGGACTGGCAGGGGAGAAGCAAGCCGGGTGGGGAGCTGGCTAAGAGAGAGGCAGTGTCAGTCACAGGGAAAGGAGAGTTGTCAAAACTGGCAGTGTTTTGCCCCAGAATGTTGTAAGACATGCGCCCCTCAAGTTGGAGCGATGGAAGAAGACGGGCAGTGGGTGGACGCTGCCCGCATACTGCCACTTCGGCTCTGAATAAAGACACTCAGTTCAAGGATACGCCCATCAAAGAATTGTCTGGAGACACTAACAAGTATGAGGTCCCGCTTCACCTGGCATTGTAGATGCTGCTCTAGACATCCCTCCTCAGGAAGGATGGAGCTGACCTGCAGCAGGCACTGAGCAGGCTTGTGAGCGGCCATTGTGAGTGTGCAGCTTGTTTGATCTAAAATAGGAGAGGGTGAGGGGGCACAGGATCCATGCATCACAAATACATGCTAGGGCAAAAGTCCAATTCGTACTCCTAGAAGCTCATCTGGATCACAAATATATTCAGACTTAAAATTAGAAAGAAGTTCCTAGCCAGCCATGGTATAAACTTCTGCGACAGCCTGTCAGGCTGGAAGGTGGGCAGAAGCAGCCTGATTTGGTAAGAGATGCAGCCGGCTGGTAGTCACTGCATGGCAGGAGAGGAGGGACCCAGAATGAGCCATACACACGTCTGAAGTAAAGCTTGCACTCATGTCCCCAAGCTGGTCCCCAGAGGGATTGGTACAGAGCTGAAACCCCAATGTGTTGCATCCTCTTTAGGTTATATGTTATTAATCTTCTGCTTCAGGGTCCTCCCGGATCCCTGAAGAGGCAAGGAAGAGGTCATCTCTTTTTCTTCTGGGTTTTTAGGAGATTGTTTCATTTCCTTCATCTCTGTAACCTCTCTGGCCAGGGCTAGCCACAGAGTTGGGGTGAAGCAGGGAGGAGGAACAGGGCCACTCCTGCTGCTCTTAGTCATGCTTTGGGTGTGTTGGTTTGCCTTGCTCACAGGTTCAAGACAAAGCCAGCTCTAGGGCCAGGAAGGCATTTCCCTTGGGTTTGGTGTGCTGGGGCGACTTGGGGAGCTGGAGCTGTTGTTCATTGCAGGAAGAAGTGCCCTTATGGGACTCCTTGGCTGCATTTTCCCTGTTGCAGGAGCTCGGGGATGCTAGAGACACCTTTGCTCTCTCCCACTTGCTCCCTCTGCTGTGTTCGTATCTTTAGGCTTCTGTGGAGCTTCACCATGGGAAGTGAGGGAGTGCCTTCAGGATGAGGCGGTCAGGACGTTCCCTGCATGGTCCCCACGTGTCTGGTCTCGGGCACTACACTACGGTGTGTGCAGGTCAGAAGGACAGGAGTCAAAGTCCCAGGCCTACGTTTCGGTGTGGCATGGAGCCCGTATTACCACACCACCATGACAAGGTCCTCAGGCTTGTGACCAGGGTGCCAGCTATTTTTGCCTGCGCTGATCCTCCTCAGTGCCGGGGGCAGCTGGGCAGAACCCCGGGCAGAGCTGTCCTGAAGTGGGAGTCTTGATTAGGGCTACGGTGGGGTCAGCTCGGGAGGCTGTGGAGAGCTGTCCGAGGACAG
>NW_009220337.1:0-7339 GCF_000690835.1 Fulmarus glacialis | reverse complement strand
ATTGAGCCATTGACCACTACTCTCTGGATTATATTCCTAAATAACAGACTAGACTGCAAATATGTCAAGAAGATAATGTATTGGGTGAACAAATAAATGATTAGCAGAACGGTGCCTGTAGAATTTGCAAAAGATAAAGCTTGCGAAAGACATGTTAAATCTCGTTTTTTAAAAAATGAGAGTTATCTAAGATCGTAGATGATCCTGAAATGCTTTAGAATGTACTTACGTACTTACCTCTTCAAAAAGAATAATTCCAGTAAATTGGAAACATCAGAAGCTTAAGTAGAACATGAAATATGGTCTCTGTATTCACTATGCCTGGAGCAAAAGTGTTGACTGTATAGTTCAAGTGACTTCAGTTGCTACAATGGGAGGAAAAAGGATGTGAAAGTAAGGGCTGACCTTTTGGGCAAGTCTGTGAGAGTGGTACAAGACAAAAAAAAAAGTGTAGTCTTAGAAGAGCATTGTGTTCCACCCGAAGATGCTACGGTACTGAGCTACCAATATTTGTAATATAATTTAATTCACTTGATTTTATGTAATTGAATTAGTAGAATAGGCAAATTGGAAAAATTCAGTAAACAAACTAATTTTTAAAGATTGAGAAATAAAGATAAGTATTGGAAAGGAAAATTACTGTACTGGTTTTATGAAAGGCTTCGTACTTCACAACATCCTGATACTAAAAAACAGTGCTATGCAAAATTCAGTTACCCTATTTACAAAGTAACAATCACCAAGTTCAAACCCTCTAAACTATGAATTATTATTCAGATAATGGTTTAGAGACTGGCATTAGTTATAAATTTCTAATTTGTAGCTCGAACTAGTCTTAAAAGCGCATGGAAAACATGAAGGAGCTAAGTGAAACTTGAGAGTGAAATGATAAAATACATAGTCATGTTGCCTATGTGCATATTGAGGAAATGTCATCTTTACTTTTAAGTCTTGAAGAATTACTGCAAAGTTATTAACAGAAGATGTGTCTGTTTCAATTATCCGCACAATATAATCTTGAAGGTACTGATCTACAGTAAAATCAAGATGGGAGGATGGAAATTCACACATCCATTTTGCAAACTCCTTCTCAACTCTAAAGCAGCTTCTGTTTATCCATTGCTGCTGTTCGTGCTCATTTTGCAAATCAAATTCTGCTTTTAGTTGCACAAGCTTCTGGCATATGCTGTTCTTGACTATCCTGAAGTCTTAATTACTCTTCAGGGATGTTGTATAAAGGTTACTCAAGGCATTATCGTACTACAACATCTTCATACTTGGAGATGAGACAAAAAAGGGGAAAAAATGCCTTTAACTCTGGGGTTTTCATTATGATTATGACTCTATTACAAGCTTGTATAAAATGCCATGTGCATTAAAAAAAAAAACAAAAAAGTCTTTTCAGCCTTGTTTTGTGTTGGATTGTCAAGAGAACAAAAATATTTGACAAGAAAGCATGTTAAATGTGTTTGTTCTTATTTGCGGAGACCACACTTCAGCTTTGCTAGCATCACGCTTAATACGCTCCCAAGGCTAAACATCATAAAATTCTACATGTTTTTCTTGTCCCTGCTTTGCACTTGCTTCAATAGCCATAATGCCATGAGATGTGAGGTGCATCTCATTGTATTTTAGTCAGAAAACTTTTGACTTGATGCCAAAATATCTAGAGAGACAAAAAACGCGTTTAGAAGTTGTTTCATCCTAAAATAGGTGGTTAAGAAAGGTTGAATGAATCACACTACTGACTAAAGAGAGATCAAAATAAGTATGTGAAAAGCTTAACATTAAGCCAGTCACACTACATCGATGTCTCTAGACTCAGTAGTGCCAGGGAATTTTCTGGGGCACTGTAGCTCAGTCATCTGTACAGTTAGTTGGTGGAACAGTTGCTGGCACAGATTTTGGCCTGTGCACAATTCAGGAGTTGGCAAGGCACCATTTCTCGTGGGCACTTTGGACATGACCAGCCTGTTCTGGAGGTTAAAAGTTAAATAATGCGGATGCAAACTGTTCTTTGCAAGTTGGCCTCTGTGCCAGAGGGCAGTCCTTGGGATATTTGTTAGTGGATACACAGTCCCAATTTCAGGTGAGATTTGATCCTTTGTATGCACGTTGAGAAAAATTAAACTTTGGGGAGAAAAACATTGTCCCTCTTTGAACTTCAGGGGCAATCGCAGAACTTTTTTTCAATGGTTCTCCAGCTTTTCCTCCATGTAATCACCACATACATGCTTGCTCTAAATGCCTACCAATAGCTAGATTCTGCAACGTTTTTTGTTAAGGATACAGATTACAGATGGTGAGGAAGTACTACTTGCACATCTCAATTCACTCATACCTTTCCTTATTAGAAGTAGATGACGAACATTAATTAGTAAGATTTAGGAAAAAGTACAGGAGCCTCAATGTCCTTGCTCTGTATCTTCTCATGGAATAACTCCACATAAATATAAATATATATATATCAATTGGACTAAGTGAATATAGTGTTAAAATATAATTGTTTAACCATTGGAGGGCTTAAGCATAAAAAAAAAAAAAAAGAGGTTCAGGTTACATGTTCCAATTGCAAAAATCAGTATATGATGTTAAAGCAGACAGAAATGTCTTTCCCTCAAACCCAGTTTGGTAACAGAACTAATAACCCTAGCAACTCTTGGGACTAAAACGCATTAAGAGCTCTTCAGCTCTGAAACAGGAAACCTCAAAGAAGAGAAGGGCTCCAAACAGAAAACTACACAGTAAATGTTGTCAGTGCAGAGAAGACTAGCCAGCACTTTAGCTTTCTCTACCACAAATTGAAAGAAACAGAAACTTATTTTGAAGTGTTTTTTTCACAGAGACAAATGTCAATATTTTATATTTTATTTATAACACGTGCACAGTGTACTAACCTCCTACAAAAAGTGGATCAAACTGATTTCTTCCAAGTGTCCTTTCTGTGCTACGTGGTTTAATGCCTCACAGCTCTTCAGTGCAGTTTACTTTTTCCCTTCAGCAATACACATGCTATTTAGTAGTTGTTGGCGTTTTCAATGTGTGGCATGACTTAGTACGTGCTGCCCTCGTTTCACTCATTGATTATTGCATTTTGTAGTCTGATGATGTTTCACTGCATGATCTATGTTTGATACAATTTGTTCTCAGGCTGTTTTTGTGAATCACTGTGCAAGCAGCAGGTTCTCATGCAAAATCTGTTGTGTATTGTGGGATCAATCTCACTTTCCAGGTTATATGGCTGAGGAACAGCTGCAGTGCTGTTCCACAGCCCCAGAAGAAGTCATCCCACTTGTATGTAGAGCTCCATAATTGTTTAGCTTGGTCTTCCAGATCAGAGTTTGGGAACTGCTGCTTTAGATGATACATTGCTTCCAGACAGCAATCTTTGTGACGTCTGCAACAAACATTTACTTATGTTTCCTCCTGATTATAACCCGAAAGGTCTCTTCTGTGCAGTTGGTATCCTTCCAAGAGTTCAAAGACCTTCATGTCAATAAACTCTAGGCGTCATAGACTGAGGCACTTCAGGTTTTCAGATGCAGGATGCAGTCCTTCTTAAATCATACAAAGCTTAAAGGAAAAGGCAGGAAAAGGCAGGAAAAGGCTTTGGGACTGTATTTCAAGAAAGTGAGTTTCCTTGGCGCAGGTTACTAACCATTTATCTGTGTTATGATCTGTGTGACAAAATGTTCTCTTATGGCTCCTCAGAGAGGTATTGCCATTGAGTCATGTAGCCCCAAAACTTGCACTACAGCCGCAGATCCAGATTTTCTCTTAAAAAAGCCCTCTCTACACACATAAAGAAACTTAGGAGAACAGAGACTTAATACCATTGGTAAAGGGGTGAAAGTCATAGTATCCAAAGGAGGAGATGTAAATGCTCATTATTGGGTTGAAGTTCTATTATCTGTCCAGGCTACCAGACCAAAGAGACACAATATAGTTGTTTGCTGCAACAGTCTGAGGATTCAGACACCTTGGATCCCACTTTTGACTTGCATAATGTGAATACAAGAGAAGACCTTAGACCTTTATGCTTCTTCCCTGAAACTACACACTTGCTCTTTCTCTGTAGCCCAAAGAATATATATCCACGTTAGGGAATGTGGTATTCGGATACATGAGTATGAAGTACCCATGTGTCAGCCTATGGATGTTATAGCATCATACAGATTCAGGAGAACCAAATGTGATTACGTATCTCCTGCAAGAAACACCAAGGCGTGCCATCATTAAGCAAAGCTCAATAGCTCATTTATCAGAGAAACAAGATATGAGACCCTGATTACAGGAACTAGCAAATGTAATTCCTGCAGAATCATTTACTGGGAATATAGTACTAAGTACCTGCAGATCGTGAGAAGCCGAGGACTGAGAGAACTGGTGCTGCCCAAAGACAGGGTAATTTGTGAGGCAGTAGAGTTAGTACAGTAGAGTTCTGATCAAAAATAGTTGTTTCTGTAGTTTTCTGTTTTTTGTAGTTTTTTAACCTTCATTGATGTGTGACTATCCATGATACCATTACTGGTGTGCAGTCCAGCTCCTGAGGTACTGAACACCAGTGTCGCATCCTGCATTATAAGATACCTAGATGTGAATCACTGTGCCATTTGCCTCAACTTTGGACTTATTTTTCAAATAAGCTTTAAATAATTGGTCTTGAAAGGGACTTAAGCTTTTTGCTCTAAAATTGAAAGTTACAACATTCCTTACGCTGTTGGAATAAAGTCTCCCACAGGCTGGGTATTATTCTATAATAATAGAACAGTTGAGAAATATGTGCAATAGTTAATATATGAATATATGATTTTCAGAAATAAAAAGAAATGGGTAAAATGCTGTACGCTTCTTTATAAGAAACACAACTGAGAATGTGAAGACAATTCCCATGCTGTGTGGATTACAATGCTCTCTCATCTTTTTTTTACATTTTCAGTGACAGATACCCTCAGGGGCTGAGGCTGGAATCTGTTAACTGCTGTATGTGCTCGGATCCTTGCACCATTTCTGTCAATGGGATATTAGCAAAAACACGAGCTGGAGAGCCATAAATATAGTACCTAGTGATTTTCATGCAATCAAGTAATCAACTTGTGTAGAAGTTTTCAGGATCAAAAAGTAATGTTGAAAAAGTTAAAATGAAAAACTGTGTAAACACTTTTGAATAGGAGCATAAGATTCTCTATTACTACTGGAGAAATTTAAGTTTTTGGTAATCAAGGAAAAAAATGTGACAAATTGGTACAGCAATATAGGTGAGCTATAATAACAAAAACAGCAGTTTGAAACTGCAATAAGTAGATCCAGCCTGATCCCTTAGTTGTAACAGAGGAAGGTATAAAATGTCCTTTTGCTTTTACTGGCAGTATTTAAAGGCATCACTAATGATCTCACCAACATTGTGGCAAAGGAATCAAGTTCTCAGGTTTCTGGGATTAACAGCAGAAGCATAATTCTTTTTTTTCTCTGGGTTTAAATACCAGAATATCACCAAACACATAGGTGTACAAATAAGCAGAGAGACATTATAACTGCTGGAAAACAATTTAAATCAGATCCTGGGAATATCAGAATAAAACAAATACATGTTTGAAAGCTTATCTCAGTGTTCATTTCACAACCCATTTTGATGATCCTTACAACAACTTGTTCTTCTAAGTTATTTTATTCCTTTGGGCAGTGTTTCCGACAACCTCTAAAATTATGTGAATTCTGCCTTTGAAATAAATGGCATAGGGTGTTTCGCACTAATTCTAACTCTTTGCAACCTAAAGCAGTTTTAATGGTGCCGGTATGGGAATACTCAATCAAGTACTGAAAAGAAGTGCTACTTGCCCATACAATCTTTTGACACCAACCAATAGCTAAAACGGACCTGAGCAAATTTCATTAAGAAATAAGGCACTCATTCTTAACTGTGAGTTTGAACAATTTACAAAGGGAATGGTAACTGATGTGTGTGTTTGTTACCTGCAGTTCTCCCAGGAAGATTGGATGTTTTCTTCTCTAACCACACAATGGCTGTTGATATCAGTATCGGGAATCCTGGTTGTGTTTCAGATATTCAGGATGGTCTTAGGTTCTTTCAGACCTTAAAAAGTCTGCTTGAAATCATCACAGTTCTCTCTCTCACACACACACACACACAAACACAACTTGTTAAAAAAGTAGCCGTAAGGTTGGGTCTGCTTTCTGAGTGCCAGGAGAGGTTCTGGTCTGATGGCTGACAATGTACCTATTTAGTACATTCATTCTTATTTCACTCCAGTGCACTATAGATCCCAGCCCCATTTAAATCTATGGGCATGTATTCCCGACTGCAGTGGAGCCAGAAATTCACCCAGCCTCTCAAGTTGTAGCTACTGTATTAATGATGCTTCTTTTTCTCACACCTACTTGATGCACAGGTCAGGAACAGGGAAGGAAAGCAGGCACACTAGAAATCCCTCAATTAACAGTCTCTACGGGAAATCGCAAGCTGCCAGTATTGTGAGCGTCTTTAAGCTACAGCAGACCACAACACCAATCTGCTTACTTCCAGCCCCACAATCATCAGGCAGACCTAAATAGCTGAACTCTTTCTTTTAGAAAGAAAAGATGGATTTTTTAAAACACAATTCTATGACATATAGTGAACTCCATTGCCAGAATTCGTGACTAATGAACATCTTATTAACAATTGAACTGGAAACGAATACGGCTGGCATGGCATCTGCTTGCTCTGCAGCCAGTGTATAGGTTTGACAGACTGAGAAGTGGGAGCGCGGTCTGTCATCTTAGCCTGGCCTCCTTTGTCCCATTCATTACATTTCTGGGTGTCAGGCTGAGCGCTGGTGTTCACAGCAGCCCTAAATAGGACTGCAGAGTGCATGGTTTTCAAGGAACAGCACTTTCAACAGGCAGGCTGTATTAATGTAACCTCCAGCAGCAATTTTGTGTGTGAACTAGATACCAGTGTGCTTTGGTTTGCATTTAAATAGAGCTTCTAGATGTATTTTTGTGAGGCCAGCCTCAAATTAACATTTCTTTGCGGCAGCTTATATGTCTGGAAGCTTTTTCCTCTGCGATATAAGTAAGGGAGGCACAGACCTCCTTGTAAGCCGCAGACCTCGTCCCAAGGGGATGAAGGTGCGCACACAAAGAGGCCTGGCAGGGAGAGCTGCCTGGAGGCTGCTGCCGGGAGAGATGCTTTTTGCAGCACCAGCCGCTTCGTCTCTTCGGATTGCCTGCCTGCCCGAGGGGTTGAAGCGAGACCTGCCCCGCGCAGCCCCGGCTCGCTGGAGGGGCTGAGGGGGGCTGGGGGGGAGGCAGGAGCGGGCGGTGCGAGGCGCGCCCG
>NW_009220336.1:356-868 GCF_000690835.1 Fulmarus glacialis | reverse complement strand
CCCGCACCCCCAGCACCCACCCCAGAGCCCCCAGTTCACACCAACTGTCCCAGCTGCTGGGTACCACCGAGCCGGCTGCCATCAAGCCACCAGGTCAGGTACCACCGGGTCAGGTACCACTGAGCCTCTAGGTCACACACCACCACATCAGGTATCACTGGGTCGGGTACAACCGAACCACTGGATCGTGTACCACCACATCAGGTACCACCGGATCGGGTACCACCGAACCACTGGGTCATGTACCACCAGGGCAGGTACCACCGAGCCACTGGGTCACATACCACCACATCAGGTACCACCGGGTTGGGTACAACCGAACCACTGGGTCACGTACCACCATATCAGGTACCACCACATCAGGTACCACCAGATCGGGTACCACCAGATCGGGTACCACCAGATCGGGTACCACCAAACCACCAGGTCACATACCACCGGGTCAGGTACCACCAGGTCAGGTACCACTGAGCCACTGGGTCAGGTACCACCGGGTCAGGTACAACCGGGTC
>NW_009220336.1:0-267 GCF_000690835.1 Fulmarus glacialis | reverse complement strand
CCAGGCCCCATCCCACCGGGTCAGGTACCACCAGGTCAGGTACCACTGAGCCACTGGGTCAGGTACCACCAGGTCAGGTACCACCGGTTCGGGTACAACCGAACCACTGGGTCACATACCACCGTATCAGGTACCACCACATCAGGTACCACCGAACCACCGGGTCACATACCACTGGGTCATGTACCACCAGGTCAGGTACCACTGAACCACCGGGTCACATACCACCAGGTCAGGTACCACCAGGTCACGTACCACCGAGCCACC
>NW_009220335.1:0-36529 GCF_000690835.1 Fulmarus glacialis | reverse complement strand
TATACTTACTATATATATATAGTAAGTACTATACTTACTTTAGTAAGTGGCAAAAGTGCCCTGATAATAATTTCTTGCAAGCATTTTTGCTCAGCATCTCACCTTAACTTCTACTGCACTTAAGTACGTATGCTCAGCTCCTGAAAGCTATCAAAACAGTCTTTCTGAACCACTGCAGCTCACTACATTTACCTTCAGTCTCATATTCTCAGGACAAACCCTTTTGTCACAGACCAAATGCATATTCTACAGAAGTAGCTAAAATGCTACAACTGCATCATTCACCTGTGTACTTAGACAAGCACTAAGCTTGAACAGACACAAGCACAGAAGTCCAAGTAAATTCAGATGCGTACCTTCAAGTACACCCACTGCTAGAAATCGTCCATAAAACAACTCCACCATTGGGTTCTTTGGTTTCTCTCCATCCCTGAAAACAGAAAGTGTGTTAGTGCAAAAATCAAACACAAAGAACTTTTATAAAAGTGAGCAGAGTATTCTGAATTCATCTTGGAAATGCTGCCTATTTTACTCAGTTACTGTTCATTAGTTTTGTACTTTCCTCTAATGACAATAACAATTATTCGCCTTGCAATGTTTGCATTCTTTGCATTGCTTATATTTGCAATGATAAGTATATTCTGAAAATTAAGTTTCAGAAGCACTTCATTCTAGGAAAATTTATGTAAACCAGACTCTATTCATGAGTGGTTAAATTGTACAAAATCCTTGTAAAAACTGTTTCCTGCAACACTCTAGAAACAATTATGTATTCCAAAGACAGTTTACAGATGTTCACTTATACAAACGATGAGTATTTACTTCTGAGAAGAGAAGTATATTGAACATTTTGATGAGAAAAAGCAAACCAAACAAACAAAATTCTACTTCTCACTGTATGGCTGAAAAAGATCCAACCGAGTTGGATACAGAGCTAGGGGGAAAAAAAAAAAAAAACCAAAACCAAACACCTTACCTCTCTTCTTCAGCTTTAATTTGGAAGGCATCTTCTAGCCAATCTAGTAATTTGTGTGTAAATTCACTAACATCTTGCTGTTAAAAAATATTAAATGATCAGTATATGTGAACATATATAACAGAACACAATGAAGTGTTACCTTACAAGATCAGTATAGCAGTATTCCCCCCACCCTCGCCCCCTGAGCTCCAAAATCACACTATATTTAAGACTATGCCATGATTGGTTTTTTTATGGGTGGCTCTTAGAGCACACTAAGGCTCTGGTGTTCCTCAGCCATTACACTGTCCTGTGATCCTTATTACTTGGGCTCAGCTTTCATACCATGCTAGTCCAAAGGCATCTTATGAATCCCATTGTTCAAACCCTTTGGTATCTAACAAGTGGTGACTAATACTACTTTCATCGAGCGCTAAATTCAGCATGCTGTTGTAATCAAACACCTTAGCCACATAACCTCATGTGGGAAAAATAAAGCACCTGAAGAAACAAAGTGTTTCTCAGAAAAGTAAAATATACCCACTATGATTTAGGCAAGAATGCTGAATATGAATATTAGGACCCTCCAAACTAATATCTACACAGACAAATAGTATACTAGGACTGTACCAGCCCTGGATGTACTATTAGATCAGAAGAATAAACAACACTTTCAAAAACGACATCTAAGCTAAACTAAACCAAAGCTAAACTAAACCCTAAAAGCAAAAATATGGAACTATTAGTTAATTTCTAAAATAATAAGAAGAATGTGTACTGAATAAAATAGTCATGCTGCCCGGGTTTTTTTTTTTTTTTTTTTTTTTAAAATAAAAGTGACTAGAGATCATATAATATTAGAGAAAAAGCTCAAAGACTCTGATAATCATAAGTTTCTTTTCTGTGGACATTTTGAATTTTTGTTGTCCATTTTAAGTACTTCCTGCTGCCAGATGACCATGTGAAAACATGCGTAAACTTGAATAGAAATACACAAAAATCACCTGTTGTGAATCATTTGATTTAAAAGCATCTTTAAGGATTTCAACCGCTCTTTTCTCTTGATGGGTCAACATATTTTCTCTTCGAACCAACCAGAAGTGCAAACAGGTACCTCAATTCACGCATGAAAGGCAGATTCCTATGTTCCTGTATTTGAAAAAGAATTAAAAATATTTAACAAAGTGGTAACAAAAATCTACTTTACAGAAGTGTTACCCAATGAACTAAGTCTATGTCCAGCCAGTCATCATCACAATACATAAGCTTACTTGCAGTACTACCAAGGTAGTGTTGCATGCCTTTTACTTGTCAGTTTTACAAAATAATGTAGTTCTCTGGGAAGAAAATTACATTTCAGAAACTGAAAGCTCCCTGAAACCACATCTAGATGTGCCTGTTTGACTTGAAATGGGGCTGAATGGACAAGTGGACAATTTAAGACAGAACTGTTGTTCCCAAGACTTACAAAGCATTAAGTAATGCACTGCAACAATATGCATTGATTTTATTGAAATTAGTATTCCTCTGTACCTCTAGCAGAATTTCTTGTGAGCCTACACGCTGCCTAGTACCTTTTTAAGCTTATTTTTTACTGAAGACTAAATTTATACAGTGTACACAAATCATTATTATTTCTCTCAACAGAAGTAAGAGAAATAGCCTGCTCTCCTTTCTACCTATTTTTTTAAGTATAATTCATCGGGAATATGAAGTTCTTTTTCTGGTTTCCAGGAGAGAAGCAGAAGAAATTCTTTCTGCCTGTATAATGAAAAGCAAGTAAACTGAAACACAAATCCATCATACCATAAATTAAACCACAGGTTACAAATGCTGTGGAGACTGGATATCACTCATACTCCTGAGTAGATAGTTGAAAAATACTTGTGAAATTAAAACCCATGTAATATCCACTTGTATTTAGAACAAAGTATCATTGAAAAGCAGCGCAGATGTCAGATGCTGGTCAAACCAGAATTATCTGATGACAAACTATTTCACATGCTCATCAAACAGCAGACTTGTTTAGTCACTCCTATGTCAATCCAGTATGCATAAAGCTTTTTGTACATAAAGTCTGGTTTATTTCAGCTTTAAAAACTGTGCATGGTGAATTGGAATATGTTCTGCATTATATCTAAAAAATACTTCTAGTCACATAAATTCCGAAGTTTTACTTGTTCTTTTAGTCCACCTTGCAAAACACCTGCCAACTATAAACAATGTTCACAGAAAAGGCTGAAGACTTCATCAAATGCCACCCTAATTCATCATTAAATCATCATAATTTAAGAATAAAATCAGTCTCCCATTTATGTATTTAAAGCACCTTATAACAATAAAACAGGGAAACAAATTGTGAAAGTGATTTTTTCCCTACTATTTTCATAAAGTGATCTATTAAAAATGAATAGAATTTCAAGTTTAGATACAGATATATTTTATCAAGATGCTTCAATGCCAGTGATAATTCACATGCATAATAGAGATGATTGACCACAGAATACTCTAGATCTCACCTTCCTTTTGTTAAATCTGAAGTACATAGGCAGTGAGTATTATTGCATTACTTACCCAAATTTGCACTATTAACCTGGCTGAATTTTAAGCATACTTGTAGCTTTAGTCTGAACAACCGGCTACTGATGTTAGTAGGATTACTCAGAACAAGTATCTCTCTAAAGCCTATAAAAGTTCTCTAAAACTAGAAAAATCCTTGGGTTTTTTTGAGAAAGCTCAATTTAATGCATTAGGCATGATCCTTGACCAGATTGTGTGGGCATTACCATGAGAAACAGTGATTCTGACGAAACAAAAGGACGTGAGCCAGTTCCCAAAGACAAGGTATACAGTTCCAGAAAGGACTTGCACATTAAAACAAAAGAACTAATAAAGTAATCACAGCACAGCATACAGCTCTCATTTTTAAAGCATACTGTAGGCGCAACACCACAAAAAAAGATTAAAATCAATTTTAAAATAAAAATTGTATGGAAAGTTCATAATCTAAAACATTCTCTATTTTATTACCTATCCTGCCTGCATAAATAATTTCTTAATACACTAATGTTGGAACATTTTATGATTAAGAAATGCTTCTAAAGCAATCTACATGTTTAAACTCTAGCAAACGTTCATTATTGTCAATCAGTATGCCAGGACACTGGCATAACGATAATGTTGAAACAGGGGGAAGGATGTGCTAACCTGTAGCACAGTAACCCACTTCCTCTGATAATAAAATGTTTCCTGAAGATATCGTGGAGGCCAAATATGTAGCTGGCCTCACTGCATACAGCAAAAAAGATCTGTTCATATGACAGCAAGAGCTAAGAGAACTGGGAAAGCAAAGAGGCTGCAGTAACTACAGAGAACCATTTTTGTTCTACAGAAGGAAGCTGAGGAACACACCAAGGAAGAAAAATGAATTTCAAATGAAAAAGAACAAAAACAGATTGGAGATTTTAAGTGTATGTCCAAGTTTACAATCCAGAAAAACAAAGTCCAATTAGCTGAGGCAAACAGGGTGGGGTTGTTGTTTGTTTTGTGTTTTTTTTAAAGTCAAAATTTGTATCAATGACTTCTGGATTAAAAATTTTACATGCCAAATTATTAATAGCATTTGGATTCAATATATTGATAGGAAAGAACAAGAACACCCCACTATGCAAGATTCCCTGAAGTACAACCACATGCTTTAATTCTAAATCAAAAGATTGTCATGACCCTAGCATTAAACTCTACTTTCCACCAACTGGAAGAACAACAGAATGTAAACCAAAGTCTTGAAAATCTGAAATTATTAAAACTTGGTCTTTATTAGCAAGGAAATCTGATCCTTGGGAATGTCAGTCACATACAGTACTTCATACTGGGTTAAAAATAAAAACCAAAATAAAACTAAGTCAAGATAGTTTTAAAACAAGTAAGCAGATGGAAGTAAATTCCAGGGCTTTTTTTTTTATCAACTGGTAGCTTATATTACAACTTTAAATCAATTTGCCTCTACTTGCCTTCACCTTATAAAGAAATAAAAACACCATATTGGGGGCATGCATGCTTATTTCTTCTATTTGTCTAAGTTCCAACTAGTGAAGCAATCTCTTTTCCTAAATTCTCCCCAAAATGTATTTCAGCACTAAGGCAATCCTTTTTCAGCTGTAGATAAGACAGATGAGTACATCAATTAATAATGTTACCTCATTCTGGAATTTAAGTTAACAAAGGAGAGGATACAAACTACTGCCAGAGATTCTTACTAGCAGGCTTGCAGAAAGCAAGGTTTCTGCACAAATCCATATACTTCCTGATGTCACACCATCTCACACACCCTTAATATTGTCTGTCATGGTCAGTATTTCTAAGAAATAGCACTTTGGAATTGCTAAAGGCATTCGGCTGCTAGTGTCAATGCTTGGGCAAGACGTTTTTCAAAAGACAACAGCTTGTTACTATCTATTTCATACACCTCTTAGATTCCAACTGCTTTTTATGCCCTGAAAAATGATGGTAAAGAACTCTGAGTACTGGAGATTATTACTAAAACAAATTATATGACAAATAATGAAACACCAGGCAGGAAGTCAATCTAAAAATAAAATTTAAATTTCAGTACAGCTCTTTTGTAAAGCATGACTTTATCCTGTCTCTCTTACTAAAATACACTGTCCCATCACCCTCTTGTGACATATTCCCAATACTACCCATGTTGTATTTGCACACCATCTCATGACCTAATGCAAACATTTTTTCCTAAAAAAAAAAAAAAAACACCCACGCATGAAAAAAAACACAAAAAAACCAAACCACAAACAAGTGACAACTTGCTCTTTGAATGGGGTCGGGGGCAGGGCAGGAGAGAAATTTTACAGTTCTGGCTGAACATGCAACTTCCCTTTTATGGTACATACCTAGAGGTTTAGAAAATGGACATTATCTTCTCTATGTCAGTTTTCTTTTGCTTTTTTAATTGCAGCTCTTTCTTTTACTAGTGACCACTCCAGTCAAGCCTGAAGTGCCAAACAACTAAGAACAGGCCAACAACACACTCCATTTTTAAAATCCGAAAGAAAGGGGTAAAAGGCAATAGTCTAGTTTCTGGATATGCAAAAATTCACTGTTCTATAAACCCTTGCTAAAAGCCAGGGCATCAAGTACCTTCATGCTTCATACAGCCACTTCCTCTTCCCATTTCTTCCTTTCTATTTCATAACATAGAAACCAAGGTACCCCCGTGTATCTCTTCTCAGAGGGTATCCATGAAGGAAGAAAAATTGGTCTGTTTTGTCCCTCAGTCCATGACCATTCCCCCTCACTAGTCTGAGGTCACAAGAAACCTGAGCCAAGGCCCCCCCGTCCCCAATCCCATATGAGTACCAGAATAAACATGGGAAAATTTATGCTTACAATCACCTCATGAAAAGGCCAGAAGAGACAAGCTAATAACCAAAAGCTTAATGTCAGATCATGAGTTACAAGCAATTAACATCCCCGAAAAACCAATGAAGTGGCCAGGCCAACACTAACAATGCTGCTGGCAAAGCTACACAGATCAAAAACATGCGGGTAACCAAAAAGCACACCCGTAGCTGCACAGTGTGAGGGGTCTAGAATAGAATATGTTTGTTAACACAAGCTCCATTCGCATTAGAAATGCTCACCCACTAGTGGCAGTGCTGCTACAGCTGTATCAGCAAAGCCCTTCCACTGAACCTGGTCTAAGCAGCAGTACGCCGAGCAAACTCTGCCTCTCTCAACACCCTGCCCTGTACTCTACTCTGAAGCTAACTTATTTTACATAAGATTTGTAATAGGAAACTCGGAGAAATGTTAATTGGCACCTATAAAAACCGTGCTAATTTGAGCTAAAGAACAGTGCAAAATTCAAAATTAATTCAAGAGAGAAATGCCCTTATCAGCCACTAGGGGAAGTTAGCTTCTAATTTTACCTTTTGGTTTCGAGGCAAGTCTTGAGCATTTGCAGGAGGATTGAAATTCAAAACTAGTCTTCGAAACTCCAGGAGGTTAAATAATGACTGAAAAGGAAAAAAAAAAAAACACAAACACTTTTAAGCACTTTTGAAAGAATACAAAATTCTTCTATATGTGCCTTAGTGAACTAAACGAAATGTCAGACATACGAAATGCTAAAGTTTCATTTCAGAAGCTGTATTATTTCACTTAACTTTGCTAAACATATTTTCAACAGAAGACAATTATTTTTGCCAAGAAAACAGCATAATAAAAGAAACTTCTTTACAGTTAATCACATAAATGGAAAAATAATTTTAGATGATAGGTAAATTACTTTTTACAACAAGAATTTTATTAATTGTATAACTGTCAGTTTTCAAATTGAAATTAAGCCTGTTTAGGCATGTAAAATTCATCTTGTAGCCCCTCTATCATCTACCTCCTTAGTGCAGAGTACATCTTTGTATATGCAACTTAAATCCACTTGCAATTATCTGTTTTGCATTCTGTCCACTCCTCCCATTATTATAGGTTCTGAATACTGTACATTAGAGTAAGGAAACTGGGTTATACATCTTTGCGGGTAAGGAACCGATAACATTCTCATTTTATGGACAATAAGACATGAGAACAGGTGTCTACAGGCACACCTACGAGGAACCCCACAGTGTAACATAGAGCCTGGAGCCAAGACAGTACAAGAACAAGACAACTCCGGGTTGCAAAAATAAAAGTCCAAAGCAGTGGCTGAAAACTACAGTCCTCAGCACTTGTGTAACTGCATCACTGCTTTTCTGTACAGGCAGAAAGCACTTTAACTAAAGTTCACTTCATTACCAAAGACTAGTGTTTTGATGAAGAAAGGGTAGCAGAAAAGGTCTCAAGTATTTTAAACATGCTCATCAGAGAAGTACAGAAAAGATTTGCCCTTTTATTCATCCCCTTTGGTTTTACAATCTATAATTAACTTTTTCCCCACCCCCCCAATCACATATTGCTATTTATTTTGGAAAGGCAGAGCTTGCCTTCCCCAGCAGTAGACTTTGATCCCACAACTTGTCCTACAAAAGTCACAGACCGCAGCAGGTTTAATAAGATTTCAACCCCCCAGGGCCAAGAAAGTGAAACTCAAATTGTGAAGAGGCACGGCATTTATTCTAATAATTTAGAACCGTTGGAAGGAAAAAAAGATGTTTGTGAGAAGTTGCAATGTTCCCGACTCTCCTTGTGAAAAAGCCTGTACCGAGTTTAACCTCCTCCTATACCCCACAGTATACAGCATCTCCAGCAAAATGAAAAGGCTGAAGTTGTCAGTTGTCTTTCCTAACATTTTTAGATTTAAAAATAAAATAATAATTTAAAAAAAAAAGCAAAAGCACCAACCAAAAAAGACCTTTCTGACCTTGCTAAATCAACACAGACAATTGGGTAGTCAAGCTTTTTTTTTTTTCTTTTTTCTGTTTTGCTGTTCAAAATACAGGTTCCCCTTTTATCCGTCCTTGCAGAAAAGGGAGATTAAAACACAGAGTTCTTTGTTTACTTACTCAAAGCATAGAAAATGTTAATATTTAATTGAAGTGTCATTCTAGAAGTTGATACTAATTGAAGTTATGTCTCATGATGTAACAGCATTCCACTGGTGGGCTCTTCATCAAGCAAAACATAGCGATGTCTTACGTACAAAATAAACCAGCTGCTGAAATACAATGTCCAAAGACTGACTTCTCTCCATGACTAATCCAAGTGCCATCAAAGTGCCAAACAGCTGAGCTGGCCAATTTCATAATACACACACATATGAAATGAGTACAGAAAACTGTACTAAAGTTTAGAATTTTTGCCTGGCATTCAATCCACAAGTTTTTCACAAAAAACGTATTTCTTTAATCCAGAACTCTAAACTGTAACTCCATGCTTTACCAAGATGAATGAACCTATTTCTGCAAGCTGCTGAGAATAATTAAGAGGATTGTCTGATATGCTCTTTTCTTCTTCGGCTTTGTTCTACTCAATATTTCTTATGCAAGATATTTAGTTATTAAACTTTTCTCGAAAACAGCTTACACCGTGAGTGGTTGTACAGAGATGCAGCAGAACACTCACAGTTAATCTACTGCCAACACCACTAATGCTAACAGGACAGTATCATGTTGTAGCTCTTCTATACTGAGCTAAATCAACTTCAGGAAACTTCTATCTTCATTAAAAAAAGAAGATCATTTCACAGTGTAAGTGTAAACAAGTATGCAGTAAGTGTGCCTGAGACCAACCAATTTTTGTGCCCAAGGATGAACCAACAGTTCTTCCTGAGGTAAGGAGATATAAATTAGCTCACCTAAGCCCTCATTGCAGCAGAAACCTCCGTTGGCCAACCACCCCAGTGCTTCACAAAGGGGCTAGGCAAAATAATTCCCAATTTGCTGAGCTGTCTGTTGATTAGGCTTCCTGCACCCAGGGTAGGCGACGCCATGGAGCAGAAGCTGTTCTTTCGCAGCCACCGAGAGAGACACAGCAGAGACTGTCCCTGGCCCACGTGCCACCCGCTGGCCCCAGGCCAAAGCACTGGCCTTCCAAACACATTGCATGGGGCAGCACTTCATCTTTCACCCACTTGGCTTCAGCTACAGAAAGGTGTCAGGCATCCTAGTGCAAGAAAACAGGCTGGATCTAAAAGGTGGATACTTTATATCTACTGGCCTTGACCAAATACGTTTAAAATTTACCAATGTAAAGTACACAAAACTTAGGCATGCAAGAAAAATTCTCTAAAAGGTAGGGGTTTGGTTTTGGGGTTTTTTTTCCAGTGTATTTGAACCTATTTAAAAAGCTGTCATCTGGAAACCTGACCAAGCTAAGGTTAAGGCTAAGATAAGTTATAACAATTCAAATTATCATGAAAATCAACAGATTTTCAGAATACCTGCCTCCTATTATGACAGTTTAGGGACTGAACAAGAGAGTAAATGAAAACGAGAATGAACAACAACAAAAATCCAAAATCAGTTTAGGGTGTTCAAACTAACCATGCCAAATGACAACAGACATACTGTGGCTTTCCCCTGCTATAGGTGGTGATGATGTAGACGTATTTTCTGTCATGCCAGAAAGAGTAAGGTAGAGTTATAGCTTCAAGACTATAAGATATTAAAAACATTCACTTCTCTAAGTAATGCCTACCCTCATTATATAGAGTCCAAACATAGTTTCAGAACATAAGCTGTCTTAGTTTCAAGTAAAACACCCTGCCTATCCCTTTTTCCCCCCTTAATGTCTACGACTATCAAATATAAGGACCTTGCAACTCAGGTTGCCTGAGTAAAGGATTAATTCTTAACATTCAAGAACTGTGATGCTACATTAATACTGCAAGAATATAAATTAGTCAGCATATTAAATCCATAAAAGCTTGGCATGCTACACAGATCATTAAGAGCTGCCAGCAGAGTCCTAAAATAGTAAAGGTACTGACATCAATACTTGGAGAGTAGGAAAACAGTACTTCTGCGTCTAGATAAAAGATGACCTATCAAGCTGCTGCACAGAGCTGTAGACAGGCTCTCTCTGATGGATTCTTGCAAGTTCTGTAAGCACAGGGCACTAAAAAGAGCTGTTTCAGTAGCAGATGCATGAAAACCTTTTGCTTTCTTTGACTAGCAATTTTGTATTTGTTTCCACTGTTGAGAACAAAAAAGAAAAAAATTTTGTGCAAGAACTGGGTAATTTTTAATATTGATCACCTTTCTACAAATTTACACGAAAACCATAACTTCATAATACTATGAACATAGCCATCTTTCCATTCAATTCGTAAAGGTTAAGCTTGGAAGGAGGGAAGAACTTTCAAATTGATCTGTGAAACACATATTAAAGCGATTCAGGCTACTAATTCTAAACAGTCAGCAAGATGCCAAAACTATTCGCATTTGGCAGAAAATCATCTAGGATGCTCAAGTAGAATGAATATATTTGACCAGTGCTGTAATGACTGCAGAAAACCTAAACTTCTCCTAAGGTGATAAGTAAGAAAAAAAAACGAAGCTTAGCAAACAAAATAGGACCTACCTTCTGGCAGACAGCTGGAACACCACCGGCATATTGTGAAATGCGGTCATGATTCACGTTTCTCTTAGAGCACCCCAAGAAAAGATGAGCAATTTCTATTCTTGTGGCAGACCAGCTTGTAGGCTCCCTTTTACCAAAGTGAAGGGGATTAACAACAGGCAAGGATGCCACAACTAGTGTTGGTGTGCATAACGATACCTACGTGTCAGCAGCAAATACTGGCTAGGAATTTGTCCAAATTAGTGCCAAGGCTTGAGATTTAACAGGAGAAAAATACAAAGACTAACTTGAATTTTGGCAAAGAAAATTTAGGAAGGACTTAATTTGGCTAGTAACCAAAAACTAATTATATCTTATTAGTACAGCTTGAAAAGCAACTCTTCGGCAGGGGGAAAGAAAAGTATGCATTCCTACTGAGCTCCTAAACCAATTGCTTCAGGTACTGGCATTTAGCTAAAACATGATCTTGTGTAAGTTGAAAGCTTATATATGCATTAACACACTGCAACACCCATTTAGTCATCTGGGCCTTTTATACATTTCCAATTTTACTTTTATTCAGATTCTAAAGCCACAAAGCAGAGACCATATCTACCTTCATTTTGGATAGCACGCAGAGAGCAATCTTAAAGAATGAATACATTATTATTGTTCTAAAAATAGAAAGCAAAAACAGAGTTCTGCCTATGTCATTAAGTATATTATTTGGAATACTTTGCCTCTGCCAACATGACAAATTAGACTTATGTTCTCACTTCACTTTGTAAACAATTTTGGTGATTTACTGTATACAGAGCTAGTTTTAGTGGCGTAGGTCGGCCATTATTAGGGTTAACTTTTTATTTGTGCCAATGGTCCCAAGCAAAGAAAACGCAGAACGCTATGGAATGTATGCTCCCACCTGCACACATTACCATATGCTGCTTCCAATAACATTAAGAACTTTAAGTGTACTAATTATCAATATTTGAAGTGCTCAGGGTTCAAAATAAAAATACTGCTAAATACTGCACTTGGGCTTATTAGTGACCTAACACTCCTGCACGCCTCAGGATGAATATTAGTGTCCAGCAAAGCTCCATATTGCAAAAACATAAGCAACTTCACTGGCAACTAAATCCACTTCTCTACAACTTTCAAGTCTTTTGGACTCTATACCACTAATTTGGGAGAATCACGTCTCCCTCCTCTTTAAGGCCTTCCCCACTTTTTCTATTGATTGATCTATTTTACTATTTTACCTTTTGGTTCATATTCTTGAACCTACTTTTCTCACAACAAAGTCCATGAAGTAGCTGTTTGTTGCCACTGCACTGGCCTCTCTGCTCCTGCACTACACTCCTTTCCGCCCACTCACACCGGGTCTGCCTCCTTCTCCACTTGTGCATGTCTTATGCATGTAAGCAGTAAATCCTGTTTTCAGAATAGAGACTAATGACAGGTATTAAATGTGGTTATCTGGCCTATATTTGAGCCTATGCATGCATTGCATACCAGTAAAAATCAGCAAGCATAAATACAACAAGAATTCTTCCTATAATGCTTAAACTAAAAGGAAACTGACAGCTATACATATATGCAAATTAGTTTAAACACATTTTACTTACAATGTAGAAAATAATTATTGTAACAAGGCTATAGAGAATTTTAAATATATTTTCTCTTAAGCACACAGTAGTCCTGTGTATTGTCTTCTACCTTAAGAAAATGAGGAAGTCACCCAAAACATATTCCTGATATTGCTTCTTTCCATACACTGGGAATTTGGCACAGTCAAAAGCCTTCCTGAAAATCCTCGCATTCTTTAGAAAATTGCATGTAAGGAAGAGGGAACAGAAGAGAGGAAAACAGCTTCAACGCTGGGACTTGAGCAGGTTCCTGTTCAAACTTAGTTGTGAAAGTATAGGAAGAGGAGTTTTTTCTCCTTCCCTCTCTGAAACAACACTCCTACAGACAGATATGACACTATCTCATGGCTGAACTTCAGCAGAACAACCCCACATGTACAGTGGTAGCAGTCAGGAAAACATTCAGCATTTTCAAAGTCACAGAGAAATTAAATCCCAGATCTTAAAAGCTTTGGAAAGTATCTCAAAAAGGACATTTTATTTATAAACAATCAATCAATCAGCATTTCAAACTGCTGAAAATCAAGGTTTAAAATGCATTTTTAAGCTGTCATGTTTTGCTTTTCCAAAAGGCTGAGGTGTAACATGGAAGAAGATGGAAAACAGCTTTCATAGTATTTGATGTAGAAAGTCAAACTAACTTAAGACCTCTAGCAGACTTGGGTTAAGTCAACATTTTAAACAAAAAGCTCACCATGGTATTACCAGCCTGCATTTAGAGAACATTTACTTGTTTATAGCAACAAACTCAGAACATTACTGCAATTCAGAAGACAGATAAGTATGATATGAGATGTGTCCAGAAGAATTCACTTTATACTTGTGTCTTGGCACATACCAAAAAATGCCATTCAACCACTCCTCTATTACATGTTCAAAGCAAGAAAAAAAAGAAAAAAAAAAAATCTGTTAGGACATCAAATGACAGCCAACATTTCCTTACATGGTTACTGTTTTCAACTTCTTGCCTAAATGCAAAACAACATGAAATAAGTTTGTGGTATGACTTTAAACAACACACCTAAACAATGCAATGGCTTTGCCCTTCTAAACTTAGGAACTGCACACACAGGATCACAACCCAACACTTACTCTGTATCTTTTGTTTTAATTGAATGAACAACCATTTACGAGTCAAAGCTAAAGCCATCATCCATTAAAGCCTTCCAATCCTTCACAACAGAAATTTTGCAATATTATATACCACTAAATATAAGGTAAGAGTTTGAAAAATCACACATGCAACCAGAGGGAACTGGAGACCATAGAGAAGAACAAAAAGCAGGGAAAGGAATACCCTGGCAGCAAATATCATAGGATGACTGAACTTGGAAGTGACAGGTCGACCTTTACTCAACACGGGAACAGAGGGAGTGACGGAGGGAAGGAAAGCAAGAAACTAGACTTCCAACATCATTATTCCTCTGCCCATGAAACTCTACAGAACAGTTTGTATCATATTCCCTCCCCCGCCCCGCCCCAGGCTGTTCCACAGAGAAAATAGTGGAAAGAAAATAGTCCATCAATGACCATTTTAACTCAAACAGGGATTGTGTACTGAATGTTCTTCAGCATGCAACCTTCTATTGCATGCCCAGGGAAGCAAGGGAGTTGTGTACAATGTACATATATGCAACTCTTATTATATAATACTAGGCTTTTTGGTATTAATGCACTACCACATCATCCATCACAATCCTTTCCATTCAACATGACAAACAGGAAAAACAAAACAATATAAAAGTCAGATACTTGTGGCAGGCTGCTTCAAAGATGGTAAAAACAATAGCCGAGCCACCAACTGGGAAGAAAATACTTGCTTGATTCTCACCCGTCAAGCTGTCTTGCTTCTTCCCAGAACTAAAAGCTTAGGATCAAATGAGATCCTAACCCCAAATATATTGACATCAGGAAAGCAAGAAGGCTGCTCCTAAACACAATGCAACAGAGTAAAATGCCAGAAGTGCTGTTAGGGACCCTGAAAATAAAAGTCAGACAGCAGCCATGGAGATTTATGCTTGTAAGATGGTAGCTTGTTAATTCTTTGTTCTGCAAGCGATGCACTTTTGGGGAAGGGAAAAAAAAAAAGTCTCATTTTTTAATGACTAACCAGACTCTGACAGACTCCCAAAGCGTGTGGAGATGCCAAACCCCAGCTGTCCTGTTGGGATAACTCATTCGGTAAAGGGAGGAGCTACAATCTGGACAGGCCCTTGGGAAGTCATGAGACCCAGGAAAATGTTGCACCTCGTACTTTAGGTATGGTACTGGAGGGGAGGGGAAAATAGAGCAGCTTTTACAGTACAATTTTCATGTGATTCCCCACACACTTTCTTCCTTCCATCAGAAATTTGTCTTCCATAGTGCACTGAGTGGATGATACTCACTAAACGACCAACCACTCGGTATCTCGCACGACACCTTTTTCAAGGGGGAAGTACTGCCAGGGCATTACTTCTCGCACATGACTGAAACCCTACTTGGAACTCCAAAAGATAAAGTTAGTCTTGTGCAATGTCTTAACGCAAAACACCTGGGAGACAACTTGCAGAGGCAGCAAGCCTACAGACACGATTCCAATAGTGCATCCATGTCCTGCGAGTTACCTGCCTTCTACATCTTACATCCTGCAAACACTTAACTTGTGCTCAGCGTGACACAAAGGAGCAGCTTCACAGGCTCAATAAATGTATTATTTATAAGCCATTTTCAGACCACAAACTCTTAAAACCAAGGAAAATTGTGAAGTCACCTTTTTACAAGGCAGCCACTGAAATCTACTGCAAAAAAGGAAGTAGAAACATGTATTACACTCGTGTTTTGTTTCTTTAATGAACTTGATGTCTTAAGTTCTATTTCAAGAGCAAATATATGCAGTTACAATAATGAGAATTTAAAAAAAACCAACAAACCCCACACACAAACAACCTTCTAGAAATATTCTAAAACCTCAAGATTCAGGGATCCTTCTATAAAAGTTAATCTAACTAAACAGTAGCAAAAGCATGTATGGGTGAACTCCAGTCAAAAATACAGGTTTATTACAAGTTCAAGAGCAGGTGGCAAAATCGTTGAGGGACTTAATTCATTTCTTGGCAGGTAAGGAAAAAGCTAACATGCTTTAATACAGTTTTGTTTTGACATATTTTCTTCAGGACTCAGTTTTAAATTCAAGTTATTATCAAATCAAAAGTCTTCAACAGCAGGACAGATTTTTAGAAGTTACACTGTGGAAAAAATATTACTGTTTATTCTAATGATGCTGAATGTAATTGTTGAAAGCAAAACTTTGTTTTGGAGCTATCTAAAGAGAGACTCCCCTCTTCCCTTACCAAAATGGATTACTTCTACAAGTGCGTATTCCTCTAATGCACAATACATACAGATTAAAAGGCAGTATTTCTAGCAATGTTTGAGTCTTACTAGGGTTTGCTGTCACTCACTGCAAACGTATCTTAAGGAATTTCATGCTCTTAATACAAATACAACAAACCATTGATTATTGCATTTGACTAAGTCAGCTAATTGGTGGCTATGAAAAACAATGTACATTGCATACGGAAATTGTCAAAATGTCAAAAGCTTTTTTTTTCCTTAACAAGCACCCCTTAAATAGAAGGGAAAAGATTTTTCTTTCTTTGCAATTTAGTTTTAGATTATATTACACAATATATCATTGTGACTGACAGTAGTTAACATTTAGATATTGTTGACCTATGTGATGTGTTGGGTTTCAAAAGACTCCTAAAGAAAGCTTGAAAATACTTTTACATAGTCAATGCAACCCAAGGAGTCAATCTGCCCTGTGGATAAATAAATATGGTATTAGCTAATGCTTTAAATTAACATGCATTAAATTTCCTAGGAAGGTTGTTTGAAACATAAGTCTTCCTGGCTGGCAGACAATATTAATAACCTAAATTTTCAACCAACTGAAGTTATAAATCTTTCATTGGTTTACTTGAATTACATTCTACAGACCTAAATACAGAAGTTTAACTATCTTTTAGGATCAAACCATTATAATTCCAAACACCACAGATTTTCACTTAATATGGGTGGTGACCATAAGAATTAGCTAGCCCTCTTTATAATCCGTTTTCAAGGTATAAAGTTGCACATCGGGTATAAATAACATGAGATCATAGGTCTAGCATAGGTTTTTACATTCCCTAGCCTCTGTTCTTATCTCTGTGGTTAATGAATTAAAATTCAAGTTTCCTTAGAAACATTTAAACATTTGCAGTTTCCTATGTATAAATTTTTTTTTTTACAGAAATGCATAAAATCAGTCATCTTGAGATTCGGGACTACTATGGAATGTAAAATCTGATTACACAACAGAGATGGTAAAATGCCAAGTCATATTAGCTCCACAAAGAGCTTTATGGAAGTAAAATGTTTCTCTATATTAGCACCAAGACAATATTTCTGCTATTGGAAAAAGAGCTATGCATGTGAAGGAATAAGGAAAAGAGGAGAGATGAACAAGGGAAATATCAAAAGATCTCAGGAAAACAAAAAATTCAAACACCTAATAGATTACTAGATGCTGAAAGGAAAGAGGCCTAAGAACATAAAAACTTTGGTGGGAAGGGAGGTGGTAGAACAAATAAAGAAATCTTTCCTTTTCATTATCTACAGCGTTACCTAAGTATTACCTGCAGGTAAGTAAATCCTGACCATAAAAAAAAAACACCACACAAAACAAACCCCCACCAAACAAAAAACCCACCACAAACAAAAAAAAAATACACCCACCCAACACCAAGAAGTCAAAAAGAACATGGATAAAAGCAATCCAATTTATGTAGTCTACTGGCATTTCAGAGTAATTTCTGAAGAAGTCATTCAACAAAAGCTTTTAACTAAGCGGCGATGAGGTAAGATGGAAGGACCAGGCACAGACAAATAGGCAACCAAAAAGAAAAAGAAGGCAGGAGCAAACCATCTGTTCCAGCCTGAAGAGAGGTTACTACAAATTCATGAAGTCTATGCTGGTAAACAAAATTCAGAAGTGATCTAGAAAAGAGCGCAAGTGGCGAGATGACCAAGTTTGCTCAGTACAGAGATATGCAATGTGGTAAAAACAAGAGCTGGCAAAGACAAACTGACAGAAGGATCGTATGGGACTGAGTGACTATGTAATAAGAAAGCTAAATTCAACACAGATAAGTGTACAGTGAGGTACATGGTGGAAAGCAACCCTAAAATTTATAGAAAATGACGGGCACCAGGCTACCTAGTATTATTCAAAACTTTGAATTTATGACGGATAGTTTCATGAAACTATCAGTTCAACGCATAAAGTAGTTAAAAGCAGAATAAAATAATTAAGAAAGGATGACAGAATGAAACGAAAACATTACTATAGAATCATAGGGTAATTCAGTTCAGAAGGGACTGATGGAAGTCTCTTGTTGAACCTCCTCCTCAAAGCAGGAGGTTACCTGTGAGATCAGACCAGGCTGCTCAGGGCTTTTTCCAGGCACACCTTAAAAGCCTTCAAGGTTCAACAGAGCCTGCACAGCCTCTCTGGGCAACCTCCACTGCCTGCCTGTCCTCATGGGGAAAAACGCTTCTTATATCCAGGCTGAATTTCTCTTATCTCAACTTACTCCCATTGCCTCTCATCCTCCCAATATGCACTTCTGTGAAAAACTTGACTCCATCTTCTCCAAGGTCAGCTAATGCAGAACATCCCATAGCTTCCCCAGTTGACTTTTTGGCCTGTCTGCAGTTAATCAGAAACCTCTTTGATTTTCCATGACGTTTCAAAGATGATAGACAGTGGCCTTGCTAAGACTTTCCCCCGATCTCTCAGCACCACTGGATGCAGCTCAGTGGGTCCTGTGGACTTATATGGGTGAAGTTTCTTCGAGTAATCTCTGATCTCAATCCTTAACCACTCCTCAGAGTTCCTCTCCCCCAACTAAGTACAGTGGTCTGGGAGACCTCATCGGTGACGACTGAGGCAAAGCAAGGCACTGAGCACCTCAGCCTTATTTAAGCCTGCTGCTACTAAATCACCTGTTCTATTCAGCAACAGAACCGTGTTCTCCTTGCTCAGCCTTTTATGACTAGCGTAGCATCAAACTCTCTCCTTGTTACCCTAGACATCCCTTGAGGCATCAACTCTAGGTTAGCTTTCACTTTCCTAACACCATCCCTTCATGCCTGGGCAACATTTCCAAACTCCTCCTCCGTAGCCCATCTCTGCTTCCAGATCCTGCACGTTGCCTGCTTGCACTGGAGCTTGGCCATGAGTTCCCTGAGCAGCAGAATGGACCTCTCTTGCAATTACAGGATGCTGCCAGCTTTCCTGAGCTCCTCTGCCCTTCAGAGCTGCCTCCTATGGGATCCCAGATACCAACTTCCTGAAGAAGCCAAAGTCTGCTCTCCTGAACTCTAGGGTCTGTACCCTGCTACTCCTTCCTCACTCCCATCAGGATCTTGAACTCCACTATTTCATGGTCACTGCAGTCAAGAGTACCCACATTACTACATCTCCAACCAGTTCTTCCATTTTAGGGAACAGCAGATCCAGCTGTGCATTACCCCTAGTTGGCCCATCAGTACTTGTATCAAGAAGTTGTCCCTGATACTCTCCAGAAATCTGGTTTGCTTGTGTCCTGCTGTGTTGGACTTCCAGCAGGTGTCAGGATGTTTATTAAAGTTCACCATGGGAACCATAGACCGTGATCCAGAGACTTCCTTGCCTTTAAAAAAACCTTTGTCCACATCCTCATCCTGATGAGTTTGGTCTGTAACAGACTAACCAGGGTGGTACCTTCACCAGCCTCTCTTCTGATCCTGATCCACAAATTCTCATCTTAACTGTCACCTTGTCCCATACAACTATCGCATACATTTGAGCTGCTCCTCCACAAGGAAGGCAACGCCCTTCCTTGTCATCCCTACTTGTTTTTCCTGAAGAGCCTGTATCTGTCCATTGTACCACGTCATAAATTCATAGCCCACTCACACCTTGAGAACTTTCCTGGTCCCCCAAATAAATTGCTACTAGAGCTAGAAAAGATCGGGAGAACAGCAACAAGGCAGATCAGAGGTTAGAACAGATTCTCTGTAGGCAACAACTCAGCAGTCAGCTTGGAAAAAGAGACCACTGACCTTTTGAAAGAGAGTATGACAGCAGTCCACAGAACTGTAGTGGCAATCAATTTTTAACTGTCTTGTCCACTATGAGACATGGAGGCCACCAGACAAAGTAGTGGGAGCCAGATTCAAAAAAAACAAACAAAAATGAGGTGCTTCTTCATGCAATAGGGAACACAACTATGGAATTCTTATCTAAAGGACCCTATGGCTGCAAGAAGTTTGTGAGGTTCAAGGGAGACAAGTACATAAGTAGTCCACTGGGGATTACCAACTAAACAAACGGCAGAGGATCAAGAAACTCCCCCAAGATGAAAGCAGTTGGAGGCTTGGGAGTGTTTTAACAGAGCAGTATCACGCGTACTGTTTGTACTCCTCTGTAAGCATACATTTGCAGAAATTGCTAGGCAGAACATCAATCTAAATGGACTCAGCTTGAAGTACAACAGCCATCACTATGAAAATAACAATATTAGTTTATCTGAAGTGCTTCAGCCTGACAGTAATTTGTTAAAAATAGGTATTAAATATTTTATTTGCTTCCTCTCAAAATATCAGACTATGAAAAGTTACAATATGCCGAATTTGCTTCTTGTAGACTGAAAATAAATTTTCCCCTATTGTATTCCAGTTTCACCCACAGTTTTCTGTGGGTTTGGATGCTTATGAATATATCTACAGATTATTTACAGAAACATATACAGATTTAGCAATCACTTCTAAAAAAAAACTCTTAAAAGATGGATTCATAAGGTTTACGTACAATGAGTTATTGATATTAGAACATTAGATTTCACTACACAAGTTGCAATATCTCTACTCATTTCCCTATTGACCTTATCTTTAAAAAAAAAAAAGGTAGCTTTTAATTCAGCTATGTATACACAAAAACAGACTAAGAGCACACATACTGGCTGTATTAGGTAAAACAACCCAAAACGGACACAATTGTATCCATATCAGACCTTCACTTTCCTCCTTCTCAAATTTCCTTCTCTATCAATTATTCCTTCTTTTACCCTACTCAGCTATCTATTTCCTCGTAGCTATTCTAGTAAGCACTCCATGATTGAGGGTGTCTCATATACTCTACCTACCTCCATTGTCAGCCACCCCCTTTCAGTCATTTGCATGCGTTCCTTTTAATATAAAAAGTCTGTTCCTCATCTGTAATCCAATTTTCACAGGTTTTTAGGCATCCACAATTGTCATTGATGTCAGCTGCAGACACCCAGGATCTTCAGAGACTCAACTCCTTCTCTTCAACAACTTTTTAATGAGAAACATTTTGAAGCTTCACTTAGTTATACTACAGTACTTTCTACACTTCCATCAGACTTAATGGATGAACGTGTTAAGAGATGCAATAAGTAAGTAATGCTCAAAAACATCTCATGCAGTGGCCTAAACTTCCCAGGAAAACAGGTATCTTAAGTTATCCACTTACAATAAGATAACTCACCTCACATTAAATACAATGAAGAGTATACACAGCTAATCGAGGTGCTTACCTGAATGACAGCACTAAACCAGCATGTGTTGCCGACATTCTTTAATCCCACTGGACAATTGTCTTGCCGCTTTCGATCATAAGGGTTTGGAGAGTCACTCCATACCTCTGGATGTGTCCTCTTTAAACTTGCTTTATTTTCTGCAATACTGGCTTCTAGAACTCTTCAGGGACAGAAGGGAGGGAAAAATGTGAGAAAAAGCGAAAAAAAAAAAAAGACATAGTAAACCATCTTCAGTTACTAATACAGACCTTAATTACATCATTCGCTTATTGTTGCTGAACTTGGTTTTAAATTTATATGCAATAATATGTCTTCAAAAGTAAGATGCTATTTTAATTTTAGATATGTTACAGTAGTTCCATTACCTTTTGGAAAATGGTATCAGTGAGTGAGTGAATCTCCTGTGAGAGCTCTGGATACAAGAGCCATGTCTGTAAGTCATCAATTATTTGAGAACCAGATTCAAATAGGATGGACAACAAGAAATTTTAGGCAGCACTATTATTGTAGTGTTTTCATCTACAAATGCTTTTATTGGTATGCAAAGCACAAAGTCACCAATATTTATTTTACTGACAGGAAACCAAAGCTACCTAGGCAACTTTCAAAAAATGGAAGACGCTTTTTTAGTTTCCATTTTTGCAACTTATGCAACTGTATTTATCGCTTTACATAGCGGGTAATTACTTCATAAGCCATTGAAAGACATCTCCCCACAATTTTTCAAATGCCAGCCAACAAGCTAATTGTACGTTTCAATGACCACACTCTTTGCAGGAAACTGTTCCTACGTGATTTATGCTGAATGTCCATATTTCACATGACAGTAAGATCTGATGTGTGTTATGCTCCCAAACTCAAACTTCACTCAATACAGTATTTCTGTATCAGCATATATCCTTAGCCTGGTGACAAAGAACATCTTAAAGGTAATTTGTGGTAGACACATATTCTAAATAGAAAGATGGAGATGGATACATTCGGATCACATAACAACGGCTCTAAGTAATAAGCAAAGGCGCCTGGCGTGTGCACTACTGACACAGTTACTATCCCCAACCATCTAGTCCAACTACCATACAAAAGGCTGAGCTGCTATTGAACTACTACGTTTGCCAAGCACAGGATTTCAGGAGCTGTATGACAAACATTGAAGCAGTCTGTGCAGCCTGAAGGGTTGCCCCCTTCGGTTCTAGACTCACTAAACATCACAGAAAGGCAGCTCTAGGCTGGTTTGTAAATGGAGTTGCTAAAGGACAAAGTTTGAACACCTTAGAAAAAACAAAGAAAAAAACACAACCCACAACCACATAACCCCTCCGTTTCCTAACATTTTTGTTTCAAGCTATGCTTTTGTCAAAGTAAGAAAAGGTATCTTACAAGATATACAAGAACTATGAAACATTATATGAATTTACTGTAGATAACTGCTTTGGGGACATACTAATTTGTTATTGCTACTTATTTTGAAAAAAATAGAAGCATTCAGAATTTGAGAGCCCACTTGATATAAATACCACTTCTGTATCAATACAATTTAGGGAAGAACCTAAAACTTGTAATTTCCTAAGGATTAATCAATTTCTGCCATTTAGTTTTCGACATATAACCTCGTAAACAGCACATCTTTTTTCAAAAGACACTGAAAGGACAGGTATATAATCCTCTAAGACTTTCTGCTCTGACATCTCTTCAAACAATGCATAGGGATGGAACCTGATTCTTCAGTGGTAAAAGACTCTTATACTAGCAATGATAATGTTATCTCCTAAGCAAACCCCAAAATCTAAAGAAACAGTCAAATTCATTTCCCTTCTCACTGATACAATCCTTCAAAAGTGTTAGATGACCAGTGTATCTCTGCTTTGAGAGTAAAAGTTATTTGACAGGGACATTAAAAATTAATTCACAACAAATGTCATACATATTTCAAATAATTTCTCATTCAGGTAGAATTACCTACGCTCTTGTTTAAACTAAATTGAAGGGACCTTTAAAACTGATGGGAAGATTCTGACAGACTGGAATAAATTTAGAATTATGTTATAACAGGACTACAATACCTACTCCGTACCACTTTTCTTTCAAGGAAACAATCAAACTTCCCCACCCCACCCCCAAGCTCAAGAATATTTCAAGATTCAAGTTCAGAAAAATATATATTCTCAAACTGAAATAATTCCCTGACCCCAAGGGTATTACCATTTATCAACTTAACTACCTACTAAAATTTCTTCCTTGTATTTGTTTTTGTATTTCTTTAGCAGGTGAGGGATTTCCTCATCTCTAATTCCACCTCAAATCTGTTTCCATCGAAGTATTTGATTCTCAAAGCTTCATGATATTTTTCCTTATTTTTACTTTACCTCAGAAAGCACATGCAATAGCTGCACACCCTGTGTGCCAAATTCATTTTCAGCCATAACGATAGCTGTGATGCAAACTGAAATAAAAGTGAGCACAGTAAACAGGAACCTAACGATCAGCTCAAAAGCTACATAAATAAATGTATTTACCAGCATAGTGAGTATACTTCTTATACTATAATGTTCACTACGTTATATTCACACAGTCCTGACTGGGGAGACTACCTTTACAAAGCATCTTACTCGCACATTGCTCTCAACAAAATGAGTATCTTTCCAGAAAGTTAGTACAAGGATTGAGCAACTCCGCAGCCGAAACACTCTCTTTGCAACCCTCAGAGACCACAGAAGCAGTCGCTAGCAGCAGAGCCATAAGCTACGTGCAGGGTATGGCATGTCTCTAGCCTCACGGGACCAAAGGCTTCCCCACCTCCACGTGTTGGAATCTTGTTTGGAGGGAAGCTCTGGAGTGAGGGTTAGTTAATGCCAGGCTTGGCGTGGGACTTGAAAGCAGTGTTTTATTTCTCTCTGTAACAAGCTCGGCACAGCCAAGCAGCTTTGCAGAGCTGCTTGCATGGGACTAGCCAGACAATGCAATAAGCCTCAGGCAAAATGAGTCCACAGCACAATGGTTCAGTCAAACCATTTTGAGGAAGCCCACTAAACATGCTGCAGAAAAGCCCACTCCGGCAGGCTACTCAGCGAAAAGAACAAGGAGAGGTCTTTATACTGTGACTGTCTTACAGCTGGACATCCAGGAATATCCCCAACCCTACATCCATCCCCAGTTTCACCTTTGATCTATACACACAATGCTTAACCACAGTGCAGAGTCCCCAGCAGTTTCAATGAACATGTTAAAAAAATCAAAATGCCTAGGGGTTATGCACATCTTTATGCACTTACAGTATGAGCTCTCATTTTAATATGGCTACTACCCTAGGCACAACACAGGCCAGCTAATTTCTCCTTTCAGTCATATCTTACTAGCTTCCCCAGTGAAGCCCTACCTGGCCAGCCTCATTCTCATTCAACCTGTGGAAAGTAATATAAACAGGAGAAAATTTTTCATATTAGAAGATACACTGATCATGCACATTTCCCCGGGAGATTTAAAGAGGGAATAGAAAAAACTTCAAACGTGCCATGTACAAGATGTTCAGCTTGGACGCTTGGACGTTTCAGCTGCACTCCTCTCAAAACCTACATAGTAATCAAATCTGTCCTCATTAAGTAGCACAAGGCAATTACATTCAGGAAGACAAATTCTACGTGCATTACAACATTAATTACACAAGTCAAGAAATTCCATTAATGCTCCCTTGGAAACCTTAACAAAATCAGTGCAAATTAGGTTCCAGACCACTATGAATAGGTTTAGGGAAAAAAAAATATCCTCCACACCAAAGACTATTTAAATATGCACACATCCTACAGTATTCAAAATGAAAGATTTCCAGAGTTTAATTTGCTTATTATTGACTTCTATTTGATTTCTGCTTCTTATTTAACCTAGAAAAACAAAAGTAAATGGCTGCAGCATGACTTGTTTACAACCACAGTGTTCTACTTTTTGTTTTGAGAAGTGCTGCACAGATACTGTGCTTTCTATTGGAATGCCAACATTCTTCTGTGGGGTGTTAACTACAAAGTGATTTTTTAATTTTTTTTTTTTAAAAAACAGTCTTAAGTCCTGTCCTTAAGGAAACTGATTGAACAGTTAAGATCAAGAATTCAAGAATTCTGAACTTCCTGTATTTGTACAACAGTGACACAATCTGCCATCAACTCAGGGTGTATCTTGGTACGTAACTGAGTTGATACCCCGATGCTGCCAAAACCCCCATGATTCTCATTCTTCTCTGCCTCCATTGACAAGCAAAGTCCTATTTCCCTTTCTTGTGCCATGATACACTCTGGATCTTTTAATGAATATTTTTGTATGGCTTTGCGAGATGAATTCATGCAACAAATGCTCCAAAGACTACTATAGCAAGTATAGAGGATGCAGTACGGTGTGCAGGCCATATCCCCCTTGGCAGCAACAAGCTCTTAATTTGGCACATGCTATTGTGTGTAATTTTGCCATCAAATATACATCTCTCTTTCATCAGAAAACCAACATTTTCCTCTGTATATAACTGAACAGATTGTCTACATGACTTTCTGCATGCTGCAACTAGAAAAAAACACACCATAATTTAAGTAGAATGTATTTATAATACTTAGTTATGGGCTAAGCAGATAAGACCAAAAAGGGCTTTTTAGTCTGAGAAGTGAAAAACAAAGTCTACAGGAAAAAACCTAAATCTTCGAGGCTCCCAAGAAGTGAGCACAGCAGAAGCAGTCAAAGCTTGGGGAAGGAAAAAAAAAGGGAAAAAGACTTCCATATCCAAAAATAGGTCCATCTTTCTGAGTGTCTGCCTAAATCACAACTCTGTAATTATGACAATTCTGTCCTTCAAAAAGAAACATGCAAGAGCTGAACTTCTGAATCAGAACTGGACAGAACTTCCAGCATAATCTTGTATACATGCACATACTGAGGTCTTAGAAAAAACAACCCCTTAAAATCTTCTTCGAATTATTAATGAGAATATAAATCCCTCTCATCCCACCTTTCTCTCCAAAAATAGGTTACCTTAAACTCATATAACAAGACAGCTTTTATCACAAATGGGAGGAGGGAGGGAGGGGTATGTTTATTCTCACAATTCGTACATTTATTTTTCAAAAGGAAAAAGAAAATGACTTTGCATAAAGTAACACTCTCCATATTCTCAGAGTTGGACTTTTCTGATAAGCCATTTAGTCTGTCAAATACAGTGAACTGAGGAAAAGAATTATTGTGGTGAATCTCCCCCATATAAATAAATTTTTACAAGGAGGCAGTACTTAACCTTCTAACACAAAGATCAAATCATTGCCCTTTTGCCCTAGAACGAGGCCAGCCACAGATGAAAAAAACCAACACCCCTCCCACACAACCCTACACTCACGCTTAGTTCAAGTCCCAAATATTTCATAATTATATCTATATTTACATATAAACACACACTGTACAAAAAGTTACTGTAAAATCTGATCAAAAGTTAACTTACAGACTCTTATGATGCCCAAGTTGAGAAAGTTAGTTCATAAAACTTTAAACCAAGAAGTCAACTTTACTCAAAGCTTATAAATCCTATTTGTTAAATAGGTTAATAACATACTTTATCAGCTAAAATACAGCAGCTGCTCTTAATATACTCAAGTCATAGCATTACTACCCCCTCCCTTAATCTTAGTCATAGCACAGAGGTAAGAAAATCTTATTGTAAAATGAACACTACAAAAAACAGGAAAAGAATTGTTTAGCTTCTTGATTATATTTTGTTTTCATTGCTTTTTACCTGATACACAAGATAAACTTTTAGTTTTAGATTCTATTTAAATATGACCATATAACCTCTATCCCCATCCACTTCCTCAATATTTAACAAATACATCAACATGAAACATACTATTAAATCCTAGCCCACACATAATGGACTATTTTCCAGTGTAGAACATACAATACATTAAAGCAACATCCTGAAGCCAGACATATCAGTAGCACAAGTGAAAGTAAACAAGTTATTCTTTGTTAAATTAAAAGTTAAAAAAAGCAATACAGGCCAATCTCCAACTCTTTAATTTAATTTCTGCTTTATATAAGTTGTGCGTTTACCTGCTAATGGCTTGTTCCTCATCTGTTATTCCAGTCTCCCTGAATGCCCTGTTTGATTCCTCCAAACTCAAGGCAATTGCCCTCTGAAGATCATCTTTATCATCTCCAGTGAGATCAATCACATCTGAAAAGCAAAACTATCTTTCTCAAAATTAAAAGTGAAACAGAATGAAAGGCAAGTCTTACTGTAGAGGAGAGAGAGCCCACATGGATTGCTGAGCGCCATTCCAGTCCATCCCTCCTGCGCCCTGCACTCTTCCAACCACTAACCCTGCAAACGGCTCCCTTCCGCCTCCAAGCCAGATAAAAACTGCAGCAGCTTGCTCTTGCTAAGATATGACGGGCAATAGTCTTCCTTCCTCCTAATGATTTTAAGTTTCACAAAGCTATAGGACAAATTTAGGAATCCATGGTTTCCAAAAGCCCTCTTAAAGCAGTACACTTAAATGTATTACTTCAGCTACCGTAATCCGTTGCTTCCAGGGAACACATCATGAAGACAACCTTCTCTTAAAAAGGATACCTTAACCGAGCATATGTGCTTTTCCCTCCTCGTGGAGGAACACATGCACAGTTTTCCCAATACAGCCCCAAATTCTACAAGTATTTCTGTGCACTGGTGAGTGAAATACTTTCACACAGTTTCATAACGTGGGAGAGTTCCTTACTTAACCTAATTCTTTTCTATCCTGTCTGTGCATTCTTTTTCTGAACATATTTAAATCCAATTTCTGTCTACTGGAAGTATCCCATCTCAACAGGAGAATTAAGAAAACAAATACTGAAATCAAAATGAGGATCCATACTTGATCACCTGGGGAACGCTGGATGGGCTACTGACTGGGTAATGAAGATGAAAACAAACAACCCTACTTCTGCCTTCCTCTCCAGCTCCCATTATCTAAAGAATCAAATACTAACAGCCTCCATAAACCTCCCTGTTTCCTGAGGGTAGCGACAGCACTCCCCCCTCTTGAGTAAGGAGGGATTTCACTACCCACATGACACCACGACACCAATCATCCCCCCCTCGGGCACAGCCATGCTTTCAGAGCAGCCAGGGCCAACAGGAATGTCCATTGTACAGGAATGTACAAGACCTTCAGAAAAGCAAGGTCGTTGGTTATTGTGATTTCAAAGGCCAAAAGTCTCATTTTGCAAGTCAGCCAGACAGAAAGAGAGAGGAAAGCACAAGAGACCTTTATGTGCAGTATTAGACAGACACGCACACGGAGCGTTGGCTGGTTTCAGTCTCCCTCCTCCAAGGCCAAAGTTTACCCAAAGAGCTACAAAAGGGACTACTCTCCAGCCTGGAGTTTGGATATTAGAAGCTAAAAGACTCTGGGAGAAAGAGATACAGATTCGAAACTGATGATTGCTCACAGAGATGAGCAGCTTGTCTGCATTTCTCCTTCCACAGGCCAGCTCAATTACTCATACCCAAGGAGCTGCTCTGTCTAGCTTCTGACTTTTCTCCTGGATTGGCTGACTCACTGTAGAGACAGCTTCCCCTATTTCCCTGGGCTTACTTGTCCGTGACATTTCTCATTGGATCAAAATAAAACACTGAACTCATGATACAAAAATCATTGCCATAGCTGTGTATGAACAGAAAATGGGATGACTTGTCCTCACAGAAAGCTGAAATTGAAGAGAAGTTGTAAAAGAAACTTTTCTGTTAACACCGGCATCTTCAAAAACTAGTTTTCAACTTAGCCCTGTTTCCCGCTAATAAAGATGGTTGAATTTCTTGAATTTCTATTTTATTTAGTGACCCTTTAAAGGAAGCACTCTTACCTGAAAAGTAAACTGGGCAATTTGTCATGATCTGGAAGTATGGAAAAATGCTACGACCACAAAAGCGGCACTTCGTAATTTTATTCTTATGTCTTGTATAGTCAGCTCAGATCTTCCAGCGTATCAGAAGGATACTTCAATCAGATGCCTGAAATTCCCCTTCAGAATTACTAAAGCAATTACAGGAACCACCAGCAGAAGTCTCACCCAGAGGAGTTTTGATATATGAGCTGCCATGTTGAGAACAATGTAATTCGGGCTAAAATACCAACTCAGCCTGGGTCACACACAAGCATGGTTCTGTTCTACAGCCTGAGTGCAGGAGAAAGGCTAGAAAGGTCGACAGCGATGAGAGGATCCCGTCACCATACACACTACCTATTACGCTCTAAAATGTGGTGCTTATGTTGTATTTTCTACCCATCTGCAGGTAGTCACACACAAGCACCTCATCTCCACTGGAGACGAGCTGTTTTTCTGAAAGTAGTAATAGTGGTCACTTGAAGATGGAGTAAACCTCAATCCAGCAGCCACACATGCTGATAGAAAACTATGGGATTACTCCAATCACTTACTCAGAGCAGAATATTCCTTTAGCTAGTCTCTAATCAGGCAAGAGTGATGAAATTCTTATACAACAATAAAGAAGAAAGTTAGATTAAGAAGTAAGCTCCTTTATATGGGGAGTATTTTCCAGAAAAGAACTCATAACCTAGCTGAAAACTATGTGGTTAACAAAAGCTTCCACTGTCATTTAAAAAAAAAAAAAAAAGGGGAAAAAAAAAAACCCACAACAAAGTATCAAGGTCAACTCCAACTCACACTTTCATCAAATTATTCACCACCTCCACCTTTGCACCTCCCCAGTTCCTTAATCTTTATTAATCTATACCACCACCTTATATGTTCAGAAGTTTATTACCATTCATATTACCAGTGATTACATCTCTTTAATATTAAAACCCTAAATCCTTGACTTCCGCTTGCCTTCAGAAAGCGGATCAACACAACAGTTTCCTTTGGCATGCAAGGGTTTTGGAGCAGACAACATAAGATTCTCGTTAGAAATGTTGTTTTCACATATACATATACAGTGAAGATCTGCTGCCAGATACTACCACCACATGTGGTGTGCAATCGATTTACGTCACAGAGGGTTTATCTAGCATAACTTACGTCAGAAAAATACATTTCTAAATATCAGCTGATCCATGGTAACCTACTCCATGCAAGCTTTTAGTTTATAGCAAACGTAAAATAAAAATGTTTTGGAGATTATTGAGATCTCCTCTTTATAATCCTATGATTTAGGATTCAAATCATAATGAACTGCTGCAGCTTAACGAGTTACTGTGGAACAGTCTGAGACTAAACTCCTCTTTTTTTTTAAAAAAAAAAAAAAAAAAGAAGATATATCTCAGCTTGTCTACACAGTTTGCATTCCTGTCAGGAATGTCAGGAGTAGGTCCAAGGTCTTTCTCAGCATCTCAGCTGACACAGTAACTCATTAAGCTGCAACAGGTCACGTATGACTTGAATCCTAAGATATAGGATTATAAAGAGGAGATCTCAATAGAAGTCATAACAGAAGGGGAAGAGTCTGAGACTAAACTCCTCTTTTTAATTTAAAAAAAAAAAAAAGCAAAAAGCTTGTCTGCACAGTTTGGATTCTTGTCAGTTGGTTATAGATTATCTAAATGTACATATACTACATGAAATTCATGCAGGTTTTTTTTGTTTTGTTTTAAAATATCTTCATGTTTTGTAAATTATTAATTAGGGATTTCTTTTTTTTTTAAAGTGAAAAAATGTCTGATTTTCAAGCAGTTATTCTACAAGTATCATCACTTTGCCTTCTCTCACAATCACTAATAAATTCAACATTAACCTAGCTTTAACATACTTATTTCACTTAAATTTTAAAGTGTTAATGCAAACCTATGACTGTTTATTTTATAGCAATTAATAGTGGAATTCATTCATGAAACTGATCTACTGAAGTTTCCTATCTGACCAACTGATTTCTGTGTTCAAGGTCTGAGTTTGAAGAAAAAAAAAAAGCTGACTTTTACCCAAAGTATTTATCAGACACACAGGTTTCCTGTCATAGGCTGAAGGATGCATTTCATAAAGGTATTAAGAATAGTGCCACTTCTCCAAATCTATAGTTACCTGACTTCAATTTACATATGCCGATTTTGTAATACTCCTCTATTAGGCCACAGAACGCTTTAGTACTCACTGGCTCATCCTCATAAAGGTACTTCTTATTGTATACAGCCTTAGAGAATGAAAATGTTCTTAACTAAGCCATGGCTACTAAATAAACAAAAAAGTTTGCTTCTGAAAAAATTCTTTATGAAGGAAGAATCTGCTCATCAAAACAGTCTGGCTTAATGCATTCATGATGTTTATTCAACTGAAAATAACATGCAGAATTATTCAACTGTTTTACTAGGAAATATATTCTTGGTTTACAACATTATTATATAATAATGTGTGCCTCTGGTACATAAGATCCAGAGAGTTTGACATCGTTTGTAACAAAGCAATTTTAAGTTGTATATTGAAATCTGTGACAAAATACTAGTCTATATATAGTAAATGCACACACTATATCTATCTATCCCCATACATCATCTTTCTTTTCTAAAAAAACTTACCAATCTGTTTACTTAGGAAGTTTCTATCATTTAAATAAATGGTTCTTACTTGGTAATTGCCTAGGCCATTAAAATAATTACTGTGTTATTAACTTGTTACTTATACCAGGACAAGGCAGAGAGTAGGAACTTCAAACTTAAGTAGGCTGGGAAACTCAACATGAGCAATTGAACCCAGGGACAGGCAATAAACAACCACAGTGATGCAAGCACTGGCACAGGGAGAGGAAAACAAAGGGGCAGGCCTGATGGGTTCAGTGGACCAGTGCCAAGTATGGAAATCCAGCAGCAAGACTCCAAATTCCAACACACCAACAATATGAAAAGAAAAAAAAAAAAAAAAAAAAAAAAAAAAAATGAAGTTGAGACTACATCAGTTTTGTTTATTTCAAGCAGAGCTAAGCAAGATCCTATATTCTACAGTCTATTCTGTGATGCTAAACATCATGATGGTCTTGCGTTCCTACATGGAGATTTAAAGGAATTTTATTGGCTGTATATGCCCATTTTGGTTAAAACTGGATGGGGAAAGAATACACAGCATCCCAGCAGCTGCTTAGCCAACCCAAACAGCTCTACTGATGAAAGAGCTAGCAAATGTTAGCCACCACTATCTTACAGGAACTGCCTCATCTCAGCTGCATTTACACTGTCCTAGGATGATAACGTCTTAAACTGATGATTCTCACACTGACAGGCATGGGAAGAAGAGAGGTAGTCATGGAACAAAGGAAAAAATAAATCTGCAAGATGAAAGGAGGACCTCAAGGTACATGACTCCTGACATTTTGAAGCAGGGACCCTGTCATACCAAGCTGGAGACAATCCCAGGAACCTGGATGGAGATGACACAAATAATCCCTGAAACAGAAGGAAATGTCATGAAGACACACAGCAGTATCTAAGTTAGGTAAGGCGACAGAAGAAACTAGTGTCAAATTCTACTCACAGAAACAACAAAATGCACAGCTATAGAATGAGAACTGACTAGGACTTGTGCCAAGAAGGATCTAGAAGCTACAGCTGATTCATGTTCAACCTGCAATTCACATCATCACAGCTTTGAAGAAAATATGAAGAGTTACACTGAGGTATATCGTCAGAGTAGTACATGGACAGTTATGGAGATTCACCCATTTTTCTTAAGAACTCAGCTGAAGTATTGGTTATTGTTTTGAGTGCCACAGTTCACAAAAAAGGCAGAACAATTAGAGGAGATCCAGAAGAGAGAAAAAAAATTGACAACAGGTATAGGAAATGCATCCAAAGACTTGGAAAGAATTTGGGCTGTTTAGTTTGGATCTGAGAAAGCTCTGAGGGAACACGATCTTCGAGCATGCAACACTTCATCTAAGACAAAAGAAATGAAATGTACTATAATCCCCACAGGGGATAGCACAAAGAATGAAAGACTTACCTGAAGCAAGAGGGATTTAGGCAAGACATTAGGAGTCTAAAAGTAAGGACAGTGAAGCACCAAAACAAATTACTCTATAAACTTCTCAGAGTCTCTAGAACAGAAGGGTTTTTAAGAAAAACGTTATATAAACATCACTTAGGAAGGTTTTAGGTGCAGTTAAGTCTACCTCATTGAAAAGGGTTGATTGAGGGACTTTTGAAACCTATGCAAAGGCTCAAACTTTAGGAAGATATAAAAGCCAGGTCCCCAGAAGCAGTGAGGTCTACAACCCTCAAGTTGGGTGTGCATGGTATTTTATAGTTACATTGTACTATGTCCTTATAAAAGGGACTGAAATCTTTTGTCTTGGCCGTGGAATGTGTAATTGCAAAGACTAATAATTCAGTTTTTGTGAAAAAGAATTCTGAGTTTTCAAAAGAAGGGAGGGAGGGAATTTGTCTTGACAGCTATTTCATTTGAAGACAATACATCTTCTAAAATATATGTCTTCTCTTCATTCTGCTGTTTCCTTTAACCCTGGGTTCTGCAAGTTTCTCAAATAATGAGAAGGAAATGGATAAATGCTTAGCAATGCAATAGTTCTATTGTGCAGCCATAGATGAAAATACACTGAATTACTGCAAATGGGAAAAAAAAAAGGTTTCTATAGAAATCAATAAAGTGAAAATATTAGAAAGTATTACTAAATAACTTCTTTTATTTTGCTTTAAGTGCCGTGCCTAGGATTTATGCTACTAATCAGAACACTAAAGTGATCTTAGATACAAAGAAATTCACTTGTACATTGCAACCCTAGTAGTTAAGCACCTTCTCCTCACTAACAGATTGCAGAAAGGAAAAAAAAAAAACTTTGCAAAGGGATCAGATAAAGCATGCATCACTCTTGACGTGAAAAAGCTACACTTGCAGGTGCTTGCACGTGCCATTTTGAATGGACAAAAAGGAAGCATCATGAAAAACACTGATTGTGCAAGCCTTTGCTTTTAAAGACAGAGTAAATTTTATGCAAACTCATTAATATTTTTGCAGCTGCTGAAATGTTGCATTTGCTAATAAGAGAAATGAGGTTTCCTTATACCTCCTAACATATAGAACGCAACTCTCAAACAGTTGAATGACCACTGTCACTTTTGGAAGAGCCAGTGCACAATCCACTAACTGCTGATTGTTAAGGTATGACTTCCTGTTATATACATTTTTATTTTACCTCTTAACTAAGTAACAATTTCAAAGAAATGTAGTCAGTCAAGCTCACAGAATACATTTCATATACCTTTATGCAAGGCATACATTCAAAAGTGACTGGAGGTTTTGTGTGTTATAAAAGACAGTTCTGATATTTTTCTGTAACTCCCTCTCATCCCCAGTTTGGATGACTTAACTTGGTGGGACCACGAAGCTCAGTGACTCATAACATCGTAAGTTCCAAATGCACAGAGGTAGTTAAGCAGTAAGGAACAGTAAGGGTGAGATTATAATTATCTTCATGTAATTATACCTACGTGGGATAGTAAAAGGGAGTCAAATTTGAAAGGCAAGATACTGTCAGCAACTCAGCATAGTTACTGAGAAGCGCTAATAGCATTCTTCGCAGAAGGAAATGTTGATGGTTGGAGCTATCATTGCTGAATATGTTGGAGCCATCATTGCTGAATATGTTTTCCATCTATGCTCACCCTTCCATTCTCTTCTCCTAGGTCATCTGATGTCTGTCACCATACTCCCTTACATGACAGTACTTACCAATGCAGGGCCCTGGACCTTGTCCATTTTAAGTGTATTGCATTTTAAAAATTCATAATCAAAATAATTACAGACAAGCAGATCCCAACAAAAAGAACTGCAGGGTTCTGCAAGAAACTTTCACTAGATCTCTATGGATGGGAGGGGCTCTATGATCAGAGATTGGTTTAGACATTTGTTCTGCTGTGGGTGCATGAGTCCTCCAACATGAAGAAAAGTTGGCCAAGATGCCTTTATCTCATAACGTGTTTTCAATCTAACTAAAACAACAAAGGCTGGCAAAGGGCTCTCATTGTTGACAGTGAGGACCTGACCAGACACTAAAGATGTAAAAAAAAAGTCTGCCTGCTTTTTCCACAGCAGTTGACGCTTCTTGATTACTGACTTGTGCTATGTAACTGTAAGGGATCTGGGTCTGCCTTCAGCCCTCCAGAAAAGAGAAGAGAATCCTGAAATTCAACTTGGAATGTGCAACTCAAGACTTACTCTTTTTGGATTGACCATCAGTCATGGGTAATGTAGGCTTGATTCTTCCCTCTCATATCCCTTGTCACCTCATATCTTCAATAAAGTTGCATGGCATAGTAGGTGACAGCAAAACTAAACACTTCTATTAATGGGATTGCTAATAAATCTAATTAAACACAGACTGCAAGAGAATCCAGCTTACTATTCCACTGCCATAGTAGATCTTCAGTACTGGAGACTATGACAACAGTGCTAAGTTTGTTGAAAATAGTCCCCATTTCTTCATTGTTAATTTTCTGACATTGAAAATTAAATACACGTGGGGTTTTGTGTGTGTTTTCTTTCCAAAGGAGCAGGGGGAGGAAGGGGGTGGGAACCACCCACAAAAAAAACCAAACCACACCCCACAATTTAGTGGGAGGATAATACAACTACCTTTAATCCACTCAGGGCATTTTATACAAGGTTGCTAGTAATACCAAGGATTAAAATGCAGTTTTCAGATCTGAGATGTTGAGAATAAACTCATCTCTAATTAAGAAAAAAAAAAGTTTAAAAAAAGAAAAAAAAAAAAAAAAAAGATGTTTATGTCAAGGTGCCAGAGCCAAAAAGACAATCGTACAACTGACAAGGAGATCTAAACTTCTTTACAATGGTGCCACTGTAGCCACCCCAATATTAGTGAAGCAAAGGGGGAAAAAAAATCCTACTGTGGGTGAAGCTAAATAATTCTACTTATTTAATAAAAGCCACATAGATGTACTACATATATGGTCAAAGGATCAATATATAATTAAGATATTCTACATCTATGTTTAGAATGTTGGAATGTAAATACAGTATCAAGAAACTCAGATTTTACAGAAATCAATCCCACTACAAAACTTCCTTTGACTTTTTCTTTCATGTTATTTCCCATATTTATTTGCAGAACACATTTAACATGTTTAACACATTTAACACATTCCCCCCCCATAAAGATATCTATGCACTTGAGCAAAGGAATAGAACCTGCAAGGCTCAGAGAAATACAGGTTGTGGGACCTCTTGCATCAATTAAATAAAATTGTTTAAAATTAAATATATTAAATATATATTTAATGTTAATTTCA
>NW_009220334.1:0-5708 GCF_000690835.1 Fulmarus glacialis | reverse complement strand
CCTTAATGATTCTACGATTCTATGATTTACGTGAACATCTGTGTTCCCTGACACAAAACTGGGACTGTGGTCATGCTAATACTCTTAATTCTACCAGGAACTGAGCACAACCATTTAGGAGTTCAAGTGCAGTTCCAAAGGCAAAAGTTTACAATGGATATGAAGGAATTAGCCAAAGAACAGAAAGCAATTTCATCTTAGTTCTGTTTCTTGAAGGTGAAGACATGAGAAATATCTATCAAGAAATTTTAATGATTTTGTCAAATAACAATAATGCTTTATATTTTCAAAGCACAAGGGAACTTTTTATGCCATTAAGGAATTGTACAGGCAAATAGCTGATAATCACCATTAATTATTAAATAGTCCAGTATAGTCAAGAATGAAAATGGCATCTCTAATAAAATAAATGATAGGCTGTTGAAGGATATTGTCGTGATCCAAATATTGATTGTTTGTTAAAAGATGTTTTATTAATGTAAATGCTAACCAAACTGTTATGCAAAGCCCTAGAAAGACAGAGTAAATGACAATCAATATTGATAACACAAAGAAAAAATAATTTATTTTCTGCTATTACAGATTTCCTACCTTGAGACAACCTTAGTTAAAGAGATACAAAAACATGTAGCTATTTTATTGAAAATAGATTCTGGAGGGAAAAAAAAAAACATCCTAGGTGTCTTTGACATAAAGTTAAAAATACAAAGAAGAAACTATTCAAAATATTCAGTTGAAGCTTGGTAGTTACATGCAAGCCACCCTTTCTTCAACAGGACATCTTCTTAAAATGTATCTTTACTATATGACAACCATGAAAAAATAACCCTTCATTTTGTTATGTCAGGGAAAAAGAACCTCAGCATTTGAAGATATGTTTTAGAAAGATTTGATAAAGCTGCTTTTACAATCTTTTTGAATAAAAGCCTTAGTGGAACACGTATGAGAGACATCAATTCGTGAGATAATATCTAGAGTACGTGTTTATGTACAGCAGTTTGTACACAATTTGTTTTTGAGGCAACAAAGGATGTGATTTAGTTGCAATAGAACTGATCTAAAGACAGCTTCTAGTGTTGAGTTCTCTCACTATGCACATTTTTAATACATATTTGAAACCTGTTCTTCAATTCATTTAATCAATCGATGTTAGAAGCTTTCTTTGTTTCTTTATTACTCTAGCTTCATCTACAAAAAGGGAATCCTGGTTTTGAATTAGTTTACCAGATATGTGCCACCTTCTTCCAGTTTGTCCCTTGATATATTATTTCTGTGCAGCTGATAAGGGCCCAGATTTATCTTCATCAAAAAGATATTAAGAATAAACACTGAGCAGTAATTTTATATATAATTCAAATATTTGCCTTACAAGTCCCAAAAACTTAAAATTCTCCCATTTTAATGTTTATCACCACTTATCAACTTCAGCCTGAATTCTGTTTTGATTGTAAAGACTTACTTGAAATTAATTAATTGAAAAATGGTAGGAAGCAAGATATTTCATAGAGTTTAATTTTAATTCCTGTAAGTTAATTAAGAGCATTGATTAAATCTCAAGCTTGCACAAAATTCATATCAATAGGCTTGAATACTTTCATGTGAAAGTGGATTCCTTGCAAGTAAGAGATGTGAAACTGAGCACTGTTACTGTAAGGCCTGAAGGTTTCATATTAATCAACTTTCTAAGAGGGTGTATCTCTATGAAAAAAAAGTGGTAAAATATTTTTGATAAATGTAGTAATACTAAAGTCCTAAGGTAAAAAAAAAAAAAAAAATTGCTCATAAATCACATTAGAAGGATTTAGAATTCTGGGGAAGGAAGGAAAACAAGTTAGTTATTCATACTGCCTTAATAGTTCCAGGTGGTTCACAACATGTGGTAAGTTCTTCCTAAAGTCTAATGAAGGAAGGTTTGTGCTTAATTCTTCACATAATCATAATGTTATTTTGTCATGTACTGGTAACATGTACTGTCAGTGCAGTATTATGTAGTTATTATCTAATTACATAAATTTTGCCACTGTGATTACAACTGAAATAGATATTTTCCAGGGTTAAATTTATTAAGCTGCATTTGTGAAATAAAACCTATTCCATCTAAAGTAAATGCCTTTGAAAATATTTCTATTCCTGCTTTAAACTCTCTTATCATGTTCTTATAAGAAATAGTCTATCACTTCTTCAAATGCTAGAGTATATTTCTCTACCTTCCACTCACCTATAAATGTTTTTCTTCTTTGCAATTTTTTCTATCATCTTGTGAAAATCTGAAATAATTTCTCTTAGATTGTGACATGGTTTGATAAACACTAACTTGATATATGACACTAATGCAACTTAACATCATTAGTCTGTATTGCAATTGTTTTTTCTAAATTTCATCCTGGTCTACTTCATAAATCAGCTCCACTGAAAGCAATTTGTTTTCCTGAAAAACAACCTCCCATTGGCCTATATTTTCTCACATTAACTGAAGATTCATCTAATGCATATCAAAGCTGCACCCCATGTGTTTTGCAAATGATCTGCAATAGCTAAAATGTAAAATTGTAACCCTGGGTACGTACTCTTTGAAAATCAATAGAGATGTCTCTAAGGGGAATTATTTTTTTTTTTTTTTTAACTTCCACTACTAGTAATGGAAATACATGCCAATTCTTTAATAAAGAGTGATTGTCATGCAAAGGAACCTTTAAACTACAGAAAATAACCTGTAAAGCTTGATACGGTAGGTATATTACCTGTTCAATATATGTAACACCAAAAATTCTTCCACCATTTAGTGTAAGAAAGCTTACACTAATGATTGTATATTTATAAAATCCAAGAGAAATTAAGTGCCTTGAAGTACCTCTAATTTGATGTATTTTCCAAAATGATCTTTCTTTCTTCCTCCGTGACTGTTTGTTTGCTATATATAATATTTTTTTAAACTGGTATCTCTACCATAAGGTATAGGCAGAAAAATCCAAACTTTCTTCAAATCTTATAAGGGGACATATACATATAATATATATAGAATATGATACAGAACATACAAGAATCATATGTAAGAATCAATTACAACTATATATATATACACACAGAGAGAATTGTATATGCTTCTTTAAGGGTTACTTCAAATATGTAACACAAATGTATATATCAGGCAACATCAGAGCCATGAGGACACCAGCAGTGCTGTATTGCCTTAAGTGGCCTCCTCTGGGACCACCTTCATGTCCCCCTCTCAGGAACACAGGAGCCCTATTTCAGCTCATAGACAGACCTGGTTCACTCAGTGGCCTTTCCAGCTGGACCTGCTTTGTCACTTTGCATTTATGCGGTGGTCACTGTGTGGCTGCGGGGGGGACCCTGCTTTCTGTCACTAACCCTTGCTGGGGTGCTGGTGGTGACAGTATGGCCCATGCCAGTACTGCAGCCACCCTCATCTCCCGGCTCACTGCAGTCCACTTTTGTTGTGGTTCTTCAATTAATGAATTCATCTTATTGCATTGGATATATACTGATATTTGTCCTGCACAGTATTGGAATGCATGGGATATAGCTGGGTATATTCCAACCCATGCTGAACGGGATTTAGGTGTGGATTTTAATGTCTCTGTTTTCATGTTGATTTTTCCAGTGTTGATCATTGGATCTATTATTCCACCTCACACAAAATTTTGAACTGAATTTCTGGGTAAAGAAAATGAAAAGGCAAAATAAGAAAATGATCTTTAACAGAAAGTAAGTCTTCTTGACTTACGTCAAGACTGTTCTGAACTGGAAGTTCAGATTTTGACTATTTGAAGAACTTGTGTTCTTCTCAAAAAAACCTTTTGGAAGGGTTTTCACTTAGGCCATTAGATCTCTTTTGGGATTTTACATTTTTTAAAGTCTATTTCTCTGCATATCTGTAGTTACTATAATGAACTTGTTTCACATTTGATTCTTTCATTTGATTCTTTTTCATGCTGGTTATCAGCCATCTCTGATGTGGTGTAGAAGTCTGAAAAAAGAGTACAAGTACTTAAAAATTGTGATAGATATGCAAACACCAAGGAAGCAAAAAAGGTAGCATAAATATTGAGAGATGTTCCAGCTGCTTCTAAGTCTTTTGGTATGATCTTGTTTTCCTAAAGTAATTTTTGAATGATATAGGACAAAGATCAAATGTCAGGCATTAAAAGTGAAAAAATCTCATGAATTACGGTTGTATCATTGGATTAAATGTATATCGATAAAAGGTATTTCTTTAAAGATGGCAAGCTTGATTTTGAATGAGAGGGTATCCTGGATGTTTCCCAAAATAAGCTGTAAACCATGAATTTATATATATGATCATTTTGTGATCATTCTGTGCGTGTTTGTCTCTCCAAATGTGTTTTAACCTTCTCAGCCACTTTCTGCCAAGTAATGCAGAAGAGCATAAGTCAAATTTCTTCAGATGTGGTGAAAATGGATACTGAGATGTAGTTGAGAGAGACTTCGAGTAGTGTCTCTGGTATAAGAAAGAGCTACATATGAACTCATACCTCTAGAACCAGTAAAGAAACCTGGAGTGTTCAGCTTCAGGAGACAAATCTATATCTTCAGATGCATATGGAGAAATTTTCCAAGCCAATTTTTGAAAACATAACTCACTAGACTGCTGCTTGATTTCCTCCATGCAGTAAACTATTTCAAGCTCCTGTAGACAAGTAAATATGTGTTTTTGTTATTGCTTTTGGCAGGCTGTGGAAGGTCTCAGGGGGTGGCTGGGCTGTCCAGGGCTGATCAAGTTTTTCTAAAAGTGCCTCATGGCCAAGCGTCCAATGCCCAGCCTGTCTGAGCTCCAGCTCTGTGAGTGCTGCTGGGGAAGGGGCTGACAGTCCCAGGCAGCCCCTGCTGGACAAATGGCCCTCAGGGGATACTGGGAGGCTGTGAGGCAGCTTTCACTCCTTCCCTGGGACCAAGAGGAAGGAAGCAGATGGGGATGGGAAAGTGTATAAAAAGAAATCCAAGTGACCGAGAAGGAAGGGATACCCACCATGAATTCACACTGCTCTTGGTGAAGACCTCAGGATGTTGGTGAGTTACTGTCAGAGCTTAAACTTCTCTGTTTGAGGAAGACTGTCCCTGTCAACCTTGGGAAGGTTGAGCACACCACCAGGGAAAATTGATAGAGATTAGTATGTTTCTGTATCACCATTTAAAACGTATTAGTAACTGTACTATAACTGGGCTAATAATTATTGCATTTTGATTAGATTGGTAAGATCTTATCTAGATTCTTATCTACATGTATGTATACATATAAATATATCTATATGGTTTGTTTCCTTCTTGCCTGTAACAATATATTGAGTATAATACTCCCATTAATTGAAGGTTATAGAAGCACTTCTGGTCTTAGACAAAACAATAGTGTCATGTCTTTTGTGCCATCCCAGTGAACTAGCAAGAACTGCATGTATAGAACCACAGATCCCTATAAATTTCCAAACAGGTTGGAAAGGACCTCTAGAAGTATTATACTCCAACTGTACTTGAAGCAGATTCCTCAGGTCCTTCAGTCGTTCTGAATATCTCCAAGGATGGAGATTTCACAGCCTCTCTGGACAACATATGTTGCTGTCTGACGCATTTTCAGAGTGAAAAATTTTGTATAATGTTTAATCAAGAGCAATCATTTTTACTGAAGAAGTATGGGTTTAAATTTATACTTCCCTCCCCGCCCCCCACCC
>NW_009220333.1:0-5539 GCF_000690835.1 Fulmarus glacialis | reverse complement strand
ACCTGCCAGCCAGACCCCAAGAGTCACCAGCCATACCCTACACCCATCAGTTGGACTCCAAGAGCTCCCAACCTGACCCTTCTCCCATCAGCTGGACCCCAAGCACTACTGGCCAGTCCCCACTACTATCACCTGGACCCCAAGAGTCACCATCCGGACCCCAAGAGTCACCAGCCAGACCCCAAGAGTCACCAGCCAGACCCCACACCCACCAACCAGACCCCCAGGGCTGCCCACGGGACCGCGGGAGCCTCCAGCCAGACCTGAAGCGCTGCCGGCTGGCGCCCTGCTCAGCCTGGGTGGCCGCGGTGCCTGCTCCTTCGGGAACACATAAACTTCCCGGCTCCGATCCCTTTCGGCTGCTACCAGAGTGTGAGCGTGGCCCTCGCAGGGGGACGGGGACCGAGGGGACACTTCTTGTGCCCTGGTTCCTTCCAAGGGAGAAAGTTGGAGCAGAGAGGCAGCCCTGGTTCCCGCGCTGCCCTTGGACTCACCTTGGCTCCCTGAATACAAACACTAATTTCTCTCTAAGCAGCGTCTCTTTTTACTCATGGTAAATTCCTCCAGTGCTTTCCCTGCGTTGCCTCTGCAGGCTGCGCATCGTGGCTGACATGGAGCCACGTGCCAGGAGGAAACCCTCCTTCACTGACTTTAACTCTGTCCCTCCCTAAAATAACGCTGGGCTTGGATTTCCTGAGGGGTGGGCTCCCCACCCTCACCGTGCCGGTGGTCCTGGGGCCGCCACTGGCATCCCGGGCTGTGGGGAACCACCCGGCCCTCGTGGGCAAAGCCTCCGCCGGGTTCCCCGTATCAGGGTCAGGGCCTGGGGGGTTATTTGGGACCACGTCCCCGGGGCGGGTTGGCGAGTACGGTGCTCAACGGGCATCCATCGGTGCAGGGAGGATGGGGGGAATATTCCCCCTGCGGTGGCTGCTGGAGGGGAAGGGGATGCCGGGGATGCGGCAGGTCCCAGCGTTACGCACAGGAAAGCTGGTTAAGGAGCGGGAATAGCTGAAAGAACTAAATATGGAAACTTGGATAAAACATCGCTGAAGTAGGGAGATGGTTTCCTAACAGAATTCAAAGCATATAAACAAACTCAGGGAGGGAGAGAGGTTGTCTGGAGGGGGCCTTTATGAGTAATATTTAGAAAAACTAGCTGAAAATATCTCGGTAGGGAAGACTGTTTCATCAAAGCAAAACTTCCAGCTTTGTGGGGAAAGTGTCAGTCCCGGGAACATATTGTTTCAGGGGAAGAGATAGTGAAAACATGTGCTTCAATGGCGAAAAAGCCTCTCCTTCTAACATTTTTTTTCAACTGCCACATTTTGATGATAAAACATGAAGTTTCACAGCAATAATAATATAACAATGACAAAGTTTTCAGTTCGATTGGTAGGAAACTTTCTGACCGACTCTGGTTTTCTGCTTCCCTTGGCAGGTTGCTCCGGGATCCCTCGCTGCCCTCCCGCCGGGAGAGACTCGGTGGCTCGTCCCCGCACATTCAGGGCTGGAGGTGTGCAGCACCGACAGCCCCCACAGCCGATCCCCTGGGAAGTCCTTCCCCAGAGCAGGATGGACAAAAGCCCTGGACGTGGTCTTGCGCTGGGATCCCATCGGGGCTCTCCCATCTCTAATGTCTCTTAATTCGTTAAGGAGCTCAGCTCTCCAGTTTGTCGGCTCCTCACCACCTTCTCCTTTATGTTTTGGTTTTGTGCCGGCGAAAAGGGGGTGGTTTAATGCGATTATTCCAGTAAAGCCGATGTAAGAGGATTCGTGGGGCTTGGCTTTACAGTGGTCTTGCGCTGGGATCCCATCGGGGCTCTCCCATCTCTAATGTCTCTTAATTCGTTAAGGAGCTCAGCTCTCCAGTTTGTCGGCTCCTCACCACCTTCTCCTTTATGTTTTGGTTTTGTGCCGGCGAAAAGGGGGTGGTTTAATGCGATTATTCCAGTAAAGCCGATGTAAGAGGATTCGTGGGGCTTGGCTTTACAGTACTGCAGGGGCTATCGGCAGCGTGTGGCGCAGGGGGACAAGTGGGCTGGCCGTGGGTTAACGGAAAGCACGGAAGAGGCTTTGCAAGCCCTGCCATCGTAGGCACCCCAAACTGTGGTGGTCCCTGCATGGGTGACCCCTGCGATTCTGCAGACCCTGTGGGTGCCACGTGCTGCCTTTACCCTGCCTCTGCAGGGCAGAGATCTGCCCTTGGCGCGGCTGCTGCTAGTCCCGGCGAGAGGTAGACGTAATGGGCAATGGAAAACAGAAAGAAGGGGGCAGAAATGCCAGGTGCTCTGAGGCTGGGCGTTCGGGGAGGAAGAGGGCTGCACCTCGTGAAGGGTTATGGGGAGAGGATGGTTTACACTGGGACTGGGTAAACCCAGCGTGTTTTGCAGAGTGTTTTCCAGAATGACGCTGTCCCTGGGCAGTCGCTAGTTCAGAAAGCCAGGCTGTGGGGTGGGCCCTGGGTGGGCAGAGGGCTTGTCCCCTTGGCACTGCTGGAGCCCTTGCCCACGGGGATGAGCACGTTGCTGCCGGTGCTCAGGGAGGTGGTTGGTGCTGCGTCAGCTCTGCAGCATCCTCTCTCACTTCTGTGCCGTGTCCCACTTCTTGCAGGAGAAGGAGCTACGCAGAGATGCTGTGAAATCTCCTTTTGCCGTTCTGCAGGGAGCAATCGGGTCATGTGGGCTCACCAGTATCCTACTGGGAAAGCCAGCGTGGTTGATCTGTGCTGGGCATCAGTCAGGCAAGAGGCACTAGCACACCTCCTGCTTCTCCTCGGGATGCTGCAGGCACTGGGAAACCCACTGTCCTGCAGCGGGACCAAGCAAGTTGAACTGAATCCCTAATCCCAGCTCTGAGCTGGGAGCTGCATCCTCTCCCCGCTGCCGGTGAGGTGAAAGTGCTCACCTGGAAATGGGGTCTCCCAGTTAGAGCCGGGCTGAGCGTCTCGGCTCAGAGTAGCTCTTCTGCAGCTCTTGAGTTAAGGTTTCTAGATTTCACAACTCTGGGGGTTTTTAATGACTTCTGTTGTCTCTGCCCTGGGGATGGACGGCTGGGAGAACTAGGGAGAGTGTGATGGTTGTTTGGGGGCTCCTGTCTGGGCCGGAGAAGGTAAAAGCGCCTTGCTGTTCTGGGAGCCAAGTCCAAACCTCGAACTACCTGAGGACAAAAGCTGCTGGAGACCTGCAGCACTGCAGCCCTTTCAGTGGGGCTGACACTAGATTGTCCTTCAGGTCTTTTGGTCTCCCAAGGAATCCTTTGGCAACACCCAAACCATCCTCTCTCCTGTGTCAAACTATCTTTCTGGGTTTTCCTTTCAATGCAGAAGACAAGGTTTCTACAGGGCTTCCAGAAATGTGTGTACATGTACAGGCATATTGATATATACTCTTAAATTAAATATACTTCATATCATGTAGACGGTCCCCAACTGGGAGGTGTACCAGGTGGGACGTAGCACTGACAAGCTGGGTTAGGAGCCAGGTTTGCAGCCTGGCATCAGGCGTGAAGTGAGATGTGACACTATGGGGGAGCCTGCAGGACTAATGGGCCCCAAAATCTGCCCCTAAAGAGCCTCTTTTTTCCCCAAAATCTACAAGGCAGAGCGTTCATGTCCGTATATAATTTATACCCAGGTTTATCTTCTCTACACTTTTCTTTGCTTGGGGATAATTGCCCCAAAGCAACAGCTTGTCTGGGATGAGTCCAGAGGACTGCTCTAACGGGCGTCCCGGGGACGGGAGGGGGCTGAGCCAAGGAGAAGGGCCAGGCATGTCACCTCTGCTCCACGAGCCGATTTTCCTCAGCGTCAAACAAACTTCAGCCCTTCCCAAACCCGGCCCCGGGGTGCCGTCAGTGCGGCACAGCTCCTCGGGGTCCCATTGCAGCGCGGGAGGGAATCGGCTGAGCAGGTACCAGATGTTGGTTAAGCACGAAATCAACAAACCACGAACAAATTTATGCAAGCACTGATAAAGCAGAGTGGAAAAGCGCTTTCTTTTTTTTTTTTTTCTTTCTTGTTTTTCTTGGCTCCTCATTTCGGGCAGGCTGACACAGAGACCTCTGTGTTTGCAGATGGCTGCGATCCTTCTTGGGGAAGCCGAGCGGCTCCAGACAATGCATCCATTGCTGCCGAGGGAGCAGGTGGGGAGGAAACGGAGCATCGCGGGCGCAGTCCAACGGCACACAAAAGGATTCAGGAGGAGGAGGAGCGGGGCATTGTGCAGAAACCCCTCGAGCGGGGCCTGGTCCCTGGCAGGAAAAACAGCTGGTTGGTTTGACAGCTGTGCCTGGCAGCAAAGTCAGCAGCAGTGCCGGCTAATCAATTTATAAATTAAGTCATTTCGAAGAGGGGCCGTAGAGCATTGCATATTATCCCCCTCGAATATTACGACAAAAGGAGGCTAGCTTAGAAATTGTGAGAATTAGTAAAAAAAAAAACAACTAGCATGACTTTTATTTCTCTTGGCTGCCTTGCAAGTGCCCTGAGATCATGAAGTTACAAGACTTTCAATAAAACTGCAGGAATTTGCTGCAAGATATCTCCCACTTCAGTGCCAACACGTAGCCTTCAGGGCAGCCAAGCTCTGAAACCGCAGCGTACGCAAAAATTTGTCCCATTTCCTACATTTGGGCAAATGTCACGCAACACAAACCACAGATCCGAACTCTCTGTGTTTGCAGGACACAGGAGAGATTTTCTCCTCTCTTGCGCAGGGTGCAGAGCCCATGCAGGGAACCGCCGTACCAGAAACTTCACCAGCAGACGTCACCAATTTTGGAGACTCCACGGAACGGGTGAAGGGAAGTGCAGCAGTCACCCAGGACCTGACTTTCCCATCTCAAATGACATTTAAAGCACCAGACAGGCAAATCCTCTTTCTATTTGTAAATTGGATGCAAACTATTTGGGTACCAGAAAGACAATAAGGAGGCAAAGATGGAGTCACTTCTCAGGCTGCATTTTTTCATGGGAAAAATACTGAAGCAGCATGAGTCACGCTTCAGTGTAACATGTCCCCGAGCCAGAAAAGCAGTCCCTGGGAAAGGAGTTAGCTGGCTGAACTGGAGCAGAGACTTTTGCTTGAATTGGCTCCAGCTTGGGTAGGATAGTAGCAGAAAGTTACCCTGTGATGATAGATCAGAGGCCTGTGTGAAGAGTGTTGGACAGCTCAGTGAGGTTTAATTTGGACAGCTCTCGGGGCCATGACAGGCAGGGCTGGAAACCTCCCTGGATGAGCCAAGAAGTTACTGAGGAGCAACTCCACCGTGGCTGGGCTGGCTGAGGGGTGCAGAGCTCTACCTGTCAGCCCCAGCAGCAGGGTCTTGGGAGGACCCTCAGGCTATGATCCCTGTGCTGCCAGGCAGCTGCCCAGAGAGCCAGGACCTCGGGGATGGTGAGCACCAGCGACAGCTTCCTTCAACGCCTCAGGTGAGAGACCGGTAGCGAGGCAGCGGGCTCCCTGCCTACGGCCTCGGCCCTGCTGGTGCCCAGGCCCGCACAGGCCTAGGCCGGGGACGACCTGGGCCAGGCCCTGCT
>NW_009220332.1:0-18471 GCF_000690835.1 Fulmarus glacialis | reverse complement strand
GGGTTAAGAAAGCAAATTTCATACCCAGTACCTGGGACTTGGCTAATCTTCAATAGTCTTTATTGATTCAGTCACTGTGAGTCCATCGCTCCCCTGCACTTTGCATCATGACACTCTCAGAAAAATTCGCCCATGGCCATGATGCCCAGCGAAGGAAAAGAGGGTGGACAAGGAAGCCCTGCCTTGTCTTGGCCATGTTAACAGCTCCTTGGGGCCGTTAGCAATTGACACAAGCTAAAACAAACCATCTCAGCTGTGCCAAGGGCTCTTTGCACCTGAAAATCTGCCCCTGTACTGTATCCAGAACACCAGCCATGGCATGGTTTTGTGCATGTGGCTTACACGCACAGCTTGGCATCTCCCCCCTTAATGGACAGCTTCTTATCTCAAAAACAAAATGAGCTTTAATCAAATAGTTGGTAGGTAAAAATGTCCAAAGATTGGTTCAAAAGTTGAAGAATATTCCTTTCCCCACATGAGATTTCTACAGTTACTCCCCTTTATAGCCTAAATAGCTGCTTCTAGTTTATATCGTAAAGATCATAGAATCAAAGAATCATAGAATCATTAAGGTTGGAAAAGACCTCTAAGATCACCGAGTCCAACCGTCAACCCAACACCACCATGCCCACTAAACCATGTCCCTAAGTGCCTCATCTACACGTCTTTTAAATACTTCCAGGGATGGTGGATAATATAAACACTCTAATACTCACTATTCCATGTTTGCCATTTCTCCTGAATACTCCTACGGAAAGTAAGTATCACTTTTTCTACCTCTATCAAAAGGTTGTATCTTCCTGTCTTTTTTTTTACCTTGTACTGTTAACATGCATCTATTCTGTGATTTTGTTTCCAAGTGTTCCCTACAGTTTCTCTTTATAATAAAAAGGAACCTCTTCAAGTTTCAAAAGTGGTTATAACATTGATAACCCTCCTGTGAACCCACTTGGGCAAAAAGCAGTCAAGCTGTTTTTCCTCCTCAAAACACCAACATGTCCAAATTGTTAAAAACTATGATAAAATTAGTAACATCGGTATTTTCTTTCCAGTATTTGCATTCTAGTATTTGAATTTTTTGCATTCCTTTTCACTAACTCTTATCCATAGCCAAAAAAGACAGAACATAGTTTTTTCTGTTTCATAAATAATGAAAAATGAAGTTCCCTAATATTCATTTTGCTTTGTGAACAGGAACAATAAGTAAACCACACATTATTCCATGGCTGAGGTTAGAATCCTAAGGATACAGAGTACTGTTGTCACTTTACTATTTGTAGTTTGTATTTTTTTGCCATAAACAGTATATCTCTGATCTCTCAGTTTTATAGCCCCATCTATAACCTCAGAATAATATTTTCCAGACACACAGAACAGCCATATACAATATGGTTATCATCAATTTTATTTTAGATTGAGGAAACCAAACCAAAACAAATATGTATTTTATAAAATGTTACAAATAGTATCTCTCCTGTCTATGATGAAAGAAAGTAAAGGCGCAGAACACAGAAGAGAAAGACATAACATTGACAAAGACAATTCTTCACACTTACTGTAATCCAACATATTTGTTCCTATATTATTTATTCTTACTCTTGTGAAGACTTTAACATTCTTTTCATATATTATCTTACATCTCACACCATAACATTATAGCTGATTTCAAATTTTGTATTAAATCCACCATTGAGAAGTAAAACACAGCCCTTTGTTTTACATGTAAAACAATGCATTTTAAGCATAGCAGTCCCTATTATAGGGACTGATATGGAAGTAAATTATCTTCAAAAATTGAATGCTATATATAGGATTCATTTTTATGCTTGCCTTTCTGTTGGCAAGTTGTGGTCATAACAGGATTAAGAACTCCAGCAGGATATATTTTTTTCCTTCCTAAGCCTTTGGAGCACTATCTATTTGTAGGTATCATATATTACCTCTGTGTGGGGCCTGCAGATGAAATCTATTCCAGGAGTAGTCCTTGTTGGTAGATTTCCAGAAAGCCATCTGTTCCCAATGGGGCATCTTGTCTGCCTTCCCTAGCAATTAGAAAGCAGCAGATGAAGATGCAAGGCACAAAAAGGGAGGAGGACATGAAAGAATAGAAAATTATATAAGAAAATATTGTTTGTTTGAAGAATTGTGATAGTAAACTGTTAAAAACATAGAGGCTGTAACTACCTGAACAAAAGGATTTTTTAAAAAAACTCTCTGTAATAAAATACAGTTCCTGTAACGCACTCCCCACCAGTCATCACTGTTTGGTTAAGTTGCTCACTGCCATAAGTTTCTGATGAATCAAAATGAAAAAAATAGGCACGCGTACTGTACTTTATGGAGAAAACAATGGCTGTCACACAAGTGTTTCCTCATGAAAGAAAGACATGTGGATTTATATCCAAATATATTTCATTCTGGAGTTTTAGTCCTTTTGACTCTCTGATTCTGACACAATTATGATTTATCTGAAAAATGAGGGAATTAATTATAATACTAACATACATATGATCCCAGTCAGTAGCCGGTGATAGGTCACTGTGGATTACAGTCCTAAAACATAATTTATGATACAAAAATACCAATTTTTTGTGAATATATAAGAACATAAAGGGAGAAGTTGTCAAACTATTTTTCCATCTAGAAGATATGGATGCGATCTAATCCTGATCACTTGGGCTCCCTCTACACTTAGTAGACAGAAATCAACATCTCCAGCAAATTGTGTTTGATGTTTTTCTTAGCAGGAACGAATGCTTTCTAGAAGTGTCTACAGCTCAAGGAGCCAAGATAACTAGCTGAGACTATACAACTTGCATTTAGACAGTTATCATCAGATAAGTTGAATATTACCCCAATTGATTTAAAAATTAACTTTAACGTTTAGTTTTATCTTTCTGAAAATTGAATTTAAAATGCTGAGCAAAGTCTTAAAGAAAAACATCTGGCATTTTAACTTTACACATAATCTTATCTCAGGTCTGTCATACAGAAGGGAATGATTCTGAGAAAAAATTACATTCAATCACCTCTGTGTAGAGTTTGTTCATTCCTGATTGTTTTACCCAGGGAACCTGATGATGTCCGTGTTTTTAATATGATCGATTTTCTGGTATTCTTAAATGGTAAAGTTAGGCAGACCTGTAGAGGAGATGAGAGCCCTTTCTTTAACCTTGTGAATACATTTGCTGTAACTAGTCGTAGGAATTACCATCACCATTGTTCAGTTAAAACTAGTAATTTTGAAAGTAAGACATGCAACACAAAGGACATGGTGACTTAAATCTATATCAATTCTGCTAAACTCTGGTGGAAGTGAGTGCTGCATCTGCATTAAAGAGATGAATTAATTATTATCAAAATTATAGTAACTACTGTAAAGTGATGTATTTTTTTTCTTCTAAAGTCAAAAAAACTTGTTTTATTTATTAGAGAAATAAGTTGGAATTGTACCCAGCACCAGGAAATGAATACGTATATGCACCTTTATCTGTATATATGTTTAAGAGAGAGAAAATGAAAATGAGAGAAAAAGCTCTCATCGTAAGACTACACAGAATCTACATAGAATAGTGATAATCCTTCAGTCCTTGGAAACATGGTATGTAATTATACGATTTAAAGCTTTAGCAGCATGCAGAGGTTGCATACGTAGATGGTAGATCTTTACGTGATGAATGTTTGTCTTAATGCTTTGTTAATGTCATGAGTTTCAGCATAAAACTTCCCAAATTCTAAACTTCCCAAAGTGATAATAGTAATAATAAATATTCTATCAAGAAATTTAGACTGGATGTCACATGGTTCATCAGCTGGCAGGTTGTCATTCTGCACATGGGCCAGCCAGTGAAGAACACTCCTCTTCAGTGAGTTTGAAAGATATTTGCTCACAGCAGAGGAAAGTAGAAGCACAGGAATCCGAGTTTTCTCCTTTCTCCATTGCCCTAGTGCCTCTTCATTTCCTTCAAACTATATTTACAGTTACTTATCTTCTCTCCTTTTCATAATTCCAGTCACATTCTCCCTAGCCCTTCTTTTAAGTCCTGTTTTTTCCCCTCTGATCAGTCTCTTTATCTCTTAGTGCCACACTCCTCACTCACCTTCAGATTCATGGTCAGTTTTGTCCATCCCACTCCATTTCCATATCACCGAGGCTGTTCCAGTGCTTTCCTTCTCCCCCAAATGCCTTTCATGTCCTCCCCCTTGCAGCCAGCCTGCTTCTCCCCTCAACAGTCCAAGCTGCTCTGAATTTCCAAAGATAAATTTATTTCTGTTGGCTATCTGTACTGTGTGTTTGGGACATAGGAGGACAGTCTTGGAGATGGGCAACAGGCATCATCCCATTGACCAAGCAATGACAAAAAATTTCATGATGAGCAAAAGCATGCTAAATCATCAGAATATTGACTGGTAAAGAAACGAAAGTGTTGATACTTCTAGGAACTACAGTCTGATAGTCAACAGTCGGTTTAAAGACTCAGTAAGGAGAGTGAAATCTAAAAGAAATGGAAATATTCCCCTATTAAAGCAAGGAGTCTGGGCAATAAGATGGTGATGTCTGGATAATAAAATAATTATTACAAGGATTTCAAAAACATTGTGAAATATCATCATTAATTAAATATACACTTGAATTAAATATACACTTGAAAAGTGTAATTTCTTCAGGTAGGACAGAAATAAAGTTAAAAGCAGTGGGTTGGCATTCTATCTCAATGAAGCAGTATAGCTAAAAAAGGACTTACAAACATTCAATTTAGATCAAAATTGCTTTAAAGGTTCTCTAAAATAGCTTCTCTAGAGATGGTATTAAGAACCTCCTATAGATTCCAGGATCAGAATTTGGATATGGATATAGAAATGTCTTGAAATTGTTACAGTGATTAATACTACTGGGAATTGTGTAATTGTGGGAAAACTTCCCAGTTATAAAATGAGTAACAAATGAGTAATTTCTCAACAATTCAGCTAACTCAAAAACTTGAGTAACTAAACTTGGTAGAACTCAGTTATTCCTGGATGTATTAGTAGACCGTTTTACCTCTTACTAGTTTCACGACTGTATAGGGAATAAATCTATTTTTGAATCTGCTTTGGTAAACCAAGGATGTTCTAGAAGACCTGGCCATAGAAAATAACTTGAATTAAATGACATCAAGATTATTCCAATTAAATTACATTGACGAAAACATATAAAATAGATCAAGGTTCCTATCTGAAAGGACAAATACAAGAAATTAAGAGACCTAACTAGTGAAGTCAACAGATATGCAGAAATTAGGAACTTAAATGTGAAGCTGACTGAAATTTCTTCCAATCAGATTTGTCAAAACTATCAGAAATTTTTAATGATAGGAGGAATTTTAAATAAGATTAAAAACCAATACGGAAGGCTCCATTTTTAATTGAATGAATAATCACCTAAGAAGTATTTAGGAATAATAAGACTCTATAAGGAGTGGAAAAATCATGAAAACTACATCTTGAAGAACAGGAAATTTAAGAATAAAGTCCAAAACTCTTGGCCAGAAGTCTAATTCATCTTGTTTTTGCAAAGAAAGTTAAAACAAATAATACAAAGATTCTCAGCCATATGAATAGAAAAAAGAAGTAAACTTTCTATGGAGTGGGGAAAGAAACGAGGTTCAAATGAAAATATAGTTTGATTTTTTTTTTTCTCAATTTTTAGACCAAGGTGATTGATTGATATAAGGTATGGAAATGCAGATGATCAGACTACATGAATTGTCTTGCTTGTAGCAGGGTGGATACTCCCAGTACAGATAAGCAAGCTATAATACCCTTGCATAAGGCACTGGTATGATTTCATCCAGAAAGCACTAATCTCACATGTTTGATAGGGAGCAAGAGAAGATGATGATGACTGGGGAGTCAGAAAAACTGTTTTAAAGAAGACAGAAAAGACCTTGAATTTATTTTCAAAAATAAGGGAAGACTGAGAGCATCAAAGGGACACTGGGAATCCCAAGTCTTCTCCTATCTTTACTTAGCACTAGCACCAGCTATTTTCCTTCTTTCTTGCTCTCTTCAACCCAAGATTCTTGCATACATGTCTATACAAAGGGAGTTTAAGAAGAAGGATGAGGGAGGGCTGATATGTGTTTGTGCCCAGGATATGGCATCATCTAGTGGTTGATGCATGAATCTGGAGCATAGGCTCTGTCCTTCTCAAGGATGCCCCATACTCAGTTTGTCTGCACCCTGGGTGAGTAATTTGTCAACTAGTCTATGTGAAAGGTACCATCAAACTGGATTGTGACAGGTCTGTAGGTGTGGTATAGGCATACCAAACTGGGACATGCCCTTCTGGCCATGCAAATGTGACTAAGTTAAGCACTCAAGGAACTTTCTTGGTAAATCAGAATAATTCTTTAGCACTAGGTGGAAAGTTAAAAACTGAATTGCCATTAGAGACTTATGTTTTCAATATAGGATTTAAGCAGGCTAGATCTCACTCCTGTATAGTCGGAAAGCTTCAGAAAGGGTTTTGTAGGGGGAAGTCAATAAACATATGAAGAAGCTGACACAGTATGCTTGAAATTCCTAGAAGATTTTGACATGGACCATCACTGAAGACTGTCAAAGAAAATTAAGCTGTCATGGGATCAGAGGAAAGGTCTTTTTGCAGAATTACTAACTGGTTAATAATTAGGAAACAAAAGGTAGAAATAAATGGAGGGAGATTATCAAGTGAGTCTCCCTTGTACTGTTCAACATATTCATAAATGATCTGAAAATTATGTTGAATAATGAAGTGATAAAGTTTCCTTATGAAAAAAATTATTCAGGGTACTCAAAGCTAAACCTGACTGTGAAGAGTTGCAGAAGGATCTCATGATGCTGAGTGACTGAACAATAAAAAAGCATATGAAATTAAATTGTCGATAAAGACAAAGCAAGGCACACAGCCCCTCTCCCCCAACAGTTAGTTATATATACAGAATATTGGAATCTAAGGTAGCCATTGCTGTGGAAAGAGATCTTAATAAAAAAGTATATAGATGGTTCCCTGAAAACTTCTGCTCAGCAGCTTATGACACTGAAAAAATGTTAGGATTATTAAGAAAAGACTAAGAACAAGACAGAAACTGGATAAATATCCATTTCACGGTGATGGGGGTTATAGTAATCTGTTTCGAGTCCAATGTCTAGTTACAGTGATCCCATCTGTAAGAAGACAAAGTGAGTTGAACTTACTTTGGCATCTATATGAGGGAAAACTAGAACCAATCAGCTTTGAAAAGAAACACCTGAAAATGGGGTCTATCCCACTGTCTATTTGTCTACAGATTGGGGTCTATCTACTGTCTACAGATTGGGGTCTATCTGTTTGATTGACATCCATCAAATCGGAAAAGATATGGAAAAGATTTCTAGGGAATGACTGTCCACTGTTATTTTTAAGAGAAGAACTCGGGGAGACCAGGACCTTTAAAGCAAACAAAAGAAGTACTTTTCCTTACAGTGCGTAATTACTTTGTGGAATTCATTGCCACAGGATGTTGTGGAGGTTAAAATTATCACTGGATTCACAAAGAACTCAACCGATTCATAGCAGAGGGGCCATTAATCACAGTGGTCTGTATGCTGCTTCCAACTCAAACTTAAAATGCTGGTTGCCAGAAACTGAGAAATATTTGAGAAGCAGGATCAGTCTATACTTGCCCCTTATACTCTCTCTCTACACACCCTCTCTCTGTGCATCTTTTGTTCAACTTGTCAAAAAGAAGGTACTTTCTATATCTTTTTCTTTGGACCAGTGTGAATATTTCCAGGTTTTTATACTTTGATAGGTTAAACAGTGTGAAGAAAGAAGAGGTACAAAGCCAAGGGTTAGCTGATTCTACAAGAAGTGAGCAGGACTGGTCACAAAGTAGGTTTAGGCAGGATAACAGGAGAAAACTGAAGAGTGAGCAGAGGAATGAGGTTCTAGGGTGCCTTTCAGAGTGGAATAGTGGGAGACAATTTCTAAGTTTGGTTTGAAATGAAGAAGTAAAGTATTTATGAATAGTCTGTATGCAACATATTTGCTTGTGATGGTGGAGAAACCGCAAGGTTTCTTCTAGTCCTGTGTCCTAAACAGAAACCTGAACCTTTTGAGGCAGCCCATCACTAATTGAAATATAGAGCTGTATGCACGAAGCTGAGTTCAGTTGCTCTAAGTTCCACCTTTGAAGTTGCATTGACATTTAATGGTTAAAAGAAAGCTAATAAAACTGGAGGGAAGCTGAGATGGCTAAGTCATAACTATTTTTATGATGCGTTATTACCACAAAACAGAGGAAGGGTATTTATGGTGCATAAAGGTTTCTCTCATCTTTTGCATGTGTCCAGGGCTATCAAAACCAGTTCACACTATGGGGAAAAGTTTTGTCCTTGGCCATGTCTTAGCAACAATTAGGTGATACTAGTACCACTGAGAGTGAATTTGTCCCATCTTGTGTTTCATCATCACATTTATTCTTAATTTTTTTATGGGTAAATATGTGTAGTAAGCTCCTAACTCATAATATAAGATTAAAGACGAAAGCTTTTCAGCCTGAAGTATGTATGAAGTCAGTATGACTCCATTTTCTTAATTCATAGCTTATAAGAATACCAAGGTAAGTTATCTTAAGTGATCAGAAAAATAAAAAGTCAGGAAACAGCCTGGTAACCCTTTTCCAGTCTCCGCTGCGATGGTTAGGGAGTTCATAGCGAAATGTCAGTGCTGCAGGAGAAGCAGATTGCTGTGGCCTGGCGCACATTCAGCTGAGTTTACAATGTGTCAGGATGTTCAACTGTGTGAGAAAAGAGCAGGAGTGATTCAATATGACCGTATGATATGTTGTCCTGGTGTGTTTTTCGTATACACTTATACACATACCCTGGAGGAGGCAAAGGAACTGTGAAGTAGATACAACGTCTGAGACATTGCATTTCAGCTGGAGGACCACACGCTCTGTGAGTCACTCTGCACAGCACTGATGGGCTGGATATTGTGCCCGGGACAGGTGAGTGATGTCAAAACTCTTATTCTTTCCATTTTTAAAGAAAGGAATAGGCTAACATCACTGCTCTGTGTGCGCATGCCAAGACATAACATCTTGCCTTAGATCCCTTTAAAAAAGTTATTGATTAGGGTTTTTTTTACATTTTAAACTGTTGCCAGTTAAACACAGTGAATTATTTTGTTCATGGTCTAATTTTTTAAGGAAGTCTGGTGGCAATTTCTGTTTAAAAAAAAAAAACCAAAATTTGCATCCTATCTATTCATCTGGAATATCTGACATTATCATAAAGCTACGGGTCTCTATGTGTAGATTAACAGTAATTGCAATGAAATAATGCATTGGTATGAAACACCTTATTTATTTAAAATTAATTTAGAAGCCCTCAGAATATTGAATACAAGAGTTTCACAATGGTTTCTCAAATTCAATTGTTAATTATTACAGAGACTGTCTTGGGAAACTCCCATTTTTACATTCCTGTGGTAATTTTAGCAGTGACTTAAATGGAACTGTAAGAACAAGGAAAAAAAAAAAACTTCTTTTTTTAGCTGCCAAAAAAACAGATCTCATAATAGTTAATAATGCTGTTTCCTAATTTCATCTATTCCCCCATCTGCTTTCTTCTTTTCTTCCCCTTCTCTTGTTTCTCTGCCTCTCAGTTTCCTTCCTCTGTTTCCCTCAAAACATCCTATTTCCTGCTCCTCTTTTGCATGTACGCATGTTTCCCTGTTACGTGGTTCCCAATGCTGAGACTCCCCCATCCTCCAGAAACGTCCTGCCTGTCTACTTCATCATTGGCACCCAGTGACTTTGGGCAGTGACTTCAGCAGCTGTGCAGGAGGTTTCAGTGTAGCTGCTGTGCCCATTTCATCAGGGTGACTTCAGTTTCTGACCCTTTCTCTTTTGTAGAGTTGTACCTCCTCACCGCCAAACTCCTCCTGGGAAACATGGCTTACTTCTTCCTCTCTAAGAAATTAAATGCACTGTGCTACTTGCCTCAGTTTACATTATGAGATACAATATTTATATTGCTATTAGTCCAGTTTAAAGTGTCCCACTTCTGTGTAGCTGCTGCAAGCAATGAAAACCAGGAGTAATTTCATGATTGAGAGGCACATCGTTATTAAAAACTCATTCACAGCCATATCGCTGATTCATGCAAGATAATATTTTCCTGTGGTTGCTTCTTCATTGTTGCCATAGGCAAACCTATCCAATTATTTCTTTCCAAAAAACATATTCTCCAGTTTATTCAAAAGTATATTGCCCAGGTTGACATCATACTGCCAAACACAGGAAACCATTATTCCTCCAGCTCACTGTGTTTGCCTAAATAGGTTAACTTCTTGTATCTTACTTTCTTGTGGAGTGGGCCTTCTTTTCTGACAGCCCTGAAAATGAGAGGTCTTTTTCTTTTCTTTTGGCTCTCTGAAGTGAAAGTCAATCTTAGATAAGATAGCCATTTGTATATTTTTTAAATATTTCCATCAAGTCTTCATTGTGAGTAACAAGTTGGTCTTGAGGAAAATGAAGTTGTTAAAGACTGAAGATCTATTTTTCGAGTTAAAACAATCAAGTTTTTTTTGAAATTCTTTAAAATTATAACATAAAACCACAGCATGGCAGGTTTTTTTACAAGAATGTCAAAATCATTACTTTTTCATTGAGGTTAATTATGGCTAACATTCTACGCATAACTCTGTGTGTTTTAAATTGTTTTCATTTTTTAACCACAGCCTTTTCTTTAAACACTGTTCATCTCTTTCACCTTGTTTTCAGAACACCTTGAATGCAGCTACCCAAGTCATCCCTCTCTCAGATAAGTTTCTTAACTTAATACCAAAAGACTGGTAGAAAAAATGAGAAACAAGAAACTAATACAGCAACAAAGTAATAGAGACCTCTCAAGCAGCCTGCGCTGCATCACTTCATCCTTGTACTCTGGTCCCCATATACATCTGGTCACAACTGCCTCCAGCAGCTCAGGTTTCCATGAACTTTTCACAGGGAACATGGCTGGCTTCAGATGGCCAGCCCTGCACTTATTCTCCAATGTTCCTGCAATGCATGAACTCGTTTCTGCCACTGTCATTACCTTCCAGTTCTTCTCTGAAAGTATTAAATGTCACCTAAAATGAGGGCTAGCAGTATCAGAGGATTTGGCAGCTAATCTCAAATTTTGAACCGTACTGACTTACAGGTGGATTCATGCAGTCTAGTTACAGTCTAGCTACAATCTAACAGAGAAAAATATCCCACTGCAAAATTCACTCCAATGCCTGATGGCTTGAGATGCCTATTTCTTGCTATTGACTAAGAAAGGAATGTAAACCTACTTGACCTAGGTAGGAGAAGTCCAGGTCCTGGATCACAAGTGATATTTCGGGAACCCATGCCATGCATCTTATACTCAGTAAATGTACTTTGGAGCCCTGTGGAGAAGACATCTCTTCTTTGCTTCTTTTCACTATGATTTATTTCTAATGGTTTCATTGTTCTTTCTGGTGGACAGTGCAGACAGTTCAAATGTGATTCCTGTTGGTTATTCTCTCCTTTCTCTAGTGGGTGACTAAGCACCATACGTCAACACCAATTACAGGCTCCTTTAGTCTTCCACTACTGATTAAATGTGAAGTTTGAGCTAAAATCCACACCGACTGGATCCTGCCTAAAATGACTGCTCTGCTAACTGACAAAATTTTTTTTTTCATTGTAATATTTGACTCTCTTAAGTAAAATCAGGCTGATGATACTATCCTTTTTTCACAGACACTGAATTATTTTGGCTTAAATGGAATTAATACATACTACACAGTTATGTGGTCGGGCAGAACTATGAGTGAGATTTTTAGTTTTATGATAATTACATTAAAAGTAACTTTGTGTGTCTGTGTGTGTTGAGGGGGGGGAGGATTTCACAGGTCTGTGAGGGCCCTTTGGTGGCTCTGAGGTTCTTATTTCCACATTTGACCTACAAGTGGAAGAGCTAGACATAGCTGTATTAAAAATTCTACATTCTTAGGTTTTTAGAATTCTTAGAATCAGAAAAACACCAAAGTCATGGTCGTGCGTTTAGAACCAGAGAAGACTATCACAGTCATCTTCTCTGAGCTTCTGCGTAAGAGAAACCAAAGATCTCCATTTAATCATTTCTGCACCAAGCCCATGTCTTCTGTTTGAGGAGCAGCATAGCTTCCACAGAAGTATTAAAATATTGCTTAGCCGTTGTGGGACGCAATAATAAAATTGTACGTATTGACAATGCTGAATCCAGTATTCATCAATTATTGCACAGCGTTTGCAGGAGTCATGGGGTTGGCAAATGAGACGCAGTATCTCTGGAGCTCTGGAACGTTAACCTTATAATAAACCATCTGCTCTCTGTATGGCAAACTGCGATGCAGCACATTGTCAGTATTTACAAATGATAAATAATAATAATAATAATAGATCTGTTTCTATAGTGCTTCCAGCGGATAGCAGCTGATCATGCTTTCTGAATCCAGGGAAGGAATGCCAAAAGGAAAACAAATGAATCTAACCAGCTGTGGAGCTATTTTTGAAAAGCTGAGGAATTCAGCTGGTTGCTTTCTGTTGCCTTTAAAGGTGGTATAGTCATATCTCAAAGTTATCCATACAGCTTTCATATGAAAAGGGATTTTGATTTGCTTTTTAAATGTTTGAGGGAACTGTGGGAGCCCAGTGGCTTCACAGAATACTTGTGCATGTGAACGATGCACATAAACACTGCTCCGTGTCTGCTGTCTGAAATCCAAGGCCCCACTGTCCATCACTTTTTGCGCTGAAGGAAATATAGCGTCAGAGCGCCTGCCCAAATGTCACAGCTCCAAGGCCCACTGATGCCTGCACGCGTACCCTGCGATGAATGCGGCATCACAGCTCCAAGGCTGTTTTGTGCCTCAGCTCTTATATGGATGTGAACGCAGCATCACAAGTCCAAGGCCTCTTTCTGCCAAAACTCTTACACTGCAGTTCAAAAGCAGTTACAAGGCCCTTGCTTCTGCCAGGGCGATTTAAATGAGGATGATTGAAACTTAGGATGGGTGCGATTTTGAGTGTCTTGCTGAAACATGCTGTAAAACCAGTCTGCAGAAAAAGGAGAAATGCCATAAAAACTTTTTGCTGTATAAGCGAGACTTGGCAGGTCTTCCTCAGCTCTCCCAGCAGCCTTTTTTTTCCCCTTTTTTCCTTTGGCAAGGAGCCTTAAAAAGACCTCAAAGGCGTTTATATGCTGACCAAAGAAACTCATTCTATAAACAAGCAAAGAAGGGTTTATATTATATGTATGTTGTTTATCATTGCCATTGTTGCAGTATATTAAGATAACAGGCGAGACAGAACATTGACAGCTCCTAAAGCCACTGAATAAACCTAAGCCTGCACGTAGCTTGCTGCCTGAGGCTCCTTAAAGCTACTGCCTTGGTTTTCCTCCTGCCTATGCTTGTTGATTTCTATCAAAATGAGTTAGAAAGCAACTCATCACGCCTATATAATTCCATGCACACTTCCTCTCACCTCCAAACGGGAAGGTCAGTTTCTGGACAAACTTTGTTTCTACAGCTTTGAAAGAGTCTGTTGTGTTTCATTTTGTTTTGAGTGGTGTAATTATCAGTAATTATTGGGAAATGAGCAGGAGTCAGAGGCAATTCCAAAGCCACCCAGAATAAACTGTGCATTGTTGCAGGGTTGTAGCATGGCTGTTTTATACAGAATTAACATTCTGAAATAGTTGGAAGTGACAGTTTCCTTTTCAGGGAGGGAAGAGGGCAAAGAGCTACGTTGCTGCTTTAAGGTTAATCTTTACATTCAGGAAGAAATTTGAGCTGGAGAACATAAGGGCATGGAACAGATCCCTGTGTAGCCCATTTTTGCTTTTAAGTGAATCTTCTTAGTAGAACATACTGTAGGTACTATGTGCAGAGAAAGACTTCGAATGTTAGAACAGGTGAAAAACTTCTTATAAGGCATGTATAAGGCAATCAATGAGATTTCCATTAGAGAACATGGAATTACAAGGAAAACTACAAATAATTATATTATTCAGTTTTAAATGACAGACTTTGAAAAATGAGGGTCTTGGGATAACTGAGTTAGTCCCACTTTTAAATAGTCCTAATGTCCTTTTTTTCCCAAGTAAATTAATAAATAAATGTCATGTTGCATGAGTTCAATCAACTGTGAGATAATGAGGACTGTAAAGCAGAGAACTTGATGGGTCACTGATTGCTAATGGGCTACAGATTCTTGTAGGTCATGGGTTCATTGCTGGGCTGTGTTTAAAGGTTTCTCCTTTTCTTTTTTTTTTTTTTTTTTTTTTACCCCTGAAACACTGGTTAATTGCAAAACAGAAGTGGCTTCATGATCTGAATGCAGACACTAGTGTCCACATCCAGACTGTGATGGATAATGGTTGTGGGGCCTCAAAGCAGAGTCACACTTCTCAGAAGCTTTGGCAAAACTGAATTCTTCTGCCATGAGGACCCATCCCAGGTCAGCAGTATCACCCTGATGGCAGTGGCTGAACAGCTTTGTAGATGATGTATGCACAAAGTGACTCCTGGAGGGGGATGTCTGTGGAAGGTTGCACTGGTGTCTTCCTTCAATACTATTTTTCCGTTGTTTCCCCAAGACTGACTCCGGAGTACTGAGACCTGACTGAATAATTTAATTCCATGATGGCAGATGCAAATGAAGCAGGATAGATATTTGGATCCAGTATCAGAGTGTGACCATGGAGAAGATGGCTACATTACTGTTACTGGAGTGACAGAACGAACTTCTGATTTCCAAATGCAGGGCCGGTGCCTCCCATCTACCCATACAAAAGCACACAGATGACAGAGAACAGAAAGAGGCAAACGTACAAAATACAGTAATATATACCCAGATGTGTGTAGGACCCCATGAATGCCACAGTCTACAGGGAGCAGCTCCAGCTACAAAGCAACACAGCATTGTGGACCAGATGCCCAGGCTGGGATGAAGAAAGAGCAGAAGGGCAGAGGTGAGGAATGAATGAAAAGGAAGAAGCTGTTCTGCATTAATCTATAGCAATATCAACTGTACAGATTGCTCACAACTGCCTAAAGCAGGGTCTTACATACAGCAGTGCTCCTGGGGTTTGGTGCACAAGTAAAGATACAGAAAGGTTTAAGATCCCACTGAGTCTGGAGCTGACTTTGCTGTTCTCACACTGTTAGGTATGCATAAAACCAGCTGCCTGGCCTGCACTAATCCCAATTGTAGTCAAGTCTGTTTCCTGATATAAACGTGTGTATCTGAATTAAAGTCTATTTCCCTTAAGAAGATCATGCATTTAAATTCAAAGCCTATTTGGTCATACTCATGGCTGCTGCAGTGTTCTGTGGATAAACAGAAGATCCATAATTGAAAAAGAGTCCATTAGAAGTGCAGAGAGGAAACAAAGGGCGTGAATTTGGTGATTATGAAGGTGAATGATTAATAGCATGTATTAGTGCCAGACATAACACAGACAGACACTGCCCCAACCATGCAGGTCTGCTAGTATTTAAAAATGATATCTTCCACCCTTTCTACTCCAATCTTGAGCCATTCTAGCTCTGGAAACAGTCACCAGTGCTAAATTGTTAGTGGTTTTGTAATGAGAACAAGAAGAATGTTTGTCCTTGGGATTACAGAGGCAAAGCCTGTAGAAATAGGACTTCACTTCCATTTGCAGCATTTCTTTTTCTCCTTTGAATGGATGCTAGATAGAAGCGTGTGACAGTACATCCTACTGACCCTGTAAATAGCCAGAAAGCAAAAGAACATGTATACATACCAGTTTGGTTTGTCATACGTGCCAGCTTCCTTTTACTAACACAATTTTATAATTGAAACTTTAAAATGTATTTATGACTTGAAGTACAGAAAGGCTTCCTTGAGGTTTTTTCTACTTTACTGTAAAATACATTTTTCATTTTTCAGTTGCTCTGCCTTGCTTCCTCCATTCAAAATACAATAACAGTTGCTGAAAGCAGCTAAATCTTACACTAAAGATTGAAATTTCCTTCCATAATGTCTTCTGTCCTGTTAAGCAACTGGCTGTGATGCACTTACTTCATGTTTTACTGGGAATATTCTGTAGAAGGATACTTGGCTTTGGCCAAAGATATTATTCCACTTCAGCAATGTTGATTTATTTGGCAACTTTTTTGTAAAATGAGCTCATAAAGCAGGATTTACCTGGCATGAGCATATGTAAGTTAATTGCATCAATATACTGACAGCATTAGTTATACAGTTTCTCCTAAATGACTGTTCAGCTCAAGAGAAATATGGCTATTTCTTTCCGCTGAAAATATGTCAAGATGCTATTTTGGAAAGAAACTCTTGACGTTCAGCTTTACTGTTTGTAACATTAGTGTCAATGTTCTTGTCAGAAGTCCCCCTATAAATCTGAGCTGTGAGACCTTGAGCAACTTGTGAATAGAATAAAATGCAATGTAGAACAAATTGATAATAGTGCAGTCGTATTTACTTTTTAAGCAGTATTTTAAATGCAGATATCCTTCCAGAAGTAAGGGGCATGGAGGAGCCCAGGACTTTGTGTGAAGAGACCTTTTTGTGCTCTTTTCCAGAAGTGGTTACTCATTTCCTGTTTGACTTCTGGAGGTCACATACGCTTTGTTTCCGCATCCAAAAAAAAAAAAAAAAAAAAAAGATAATACCAAAAGAAGATAATATTTTCAAAGGGTTACTGTGAATTCATTAATTGTGGTCTCCAGTCTATTAAAATGTCTGGACATTTAAAACACTTGTAGTTACAACTAGATGTTCACAAAAAAAAAGATCACAAATCTTTTTTTTAAAAACTGTATTTGTCTTCCAGAAAGATTTTAAAATGAGAAAATTTAGATGATCATGAACAAAATTGAGGGATTTCTGACTGTGAGATATTAAAGTGTGAATAATCTGTTTTCTCTCTGAGTTTCTCTGAGCTACAATTAGAAACATGTGACTATGTTACCCCTCTCAGTGGCCAAGTCTACTTTCATCGACAGCTTTTGGAACTGTCTATACCTAGAACTAGTGATAGAATTTGGCTGTGATATTTACTAACCCATTTCCTGATTCTCCATGAGCAATGAGAAATACAAACAGAGGAAAGTTTTATTAGTTACAATACCTTTCCTGAAGCTATTGTCTTCCAGAGTGGTATTATGTGAACAAATTTTTAAATATCTGGCTAGACAGATAGGCAGGTATTAGACTTTAAGTACAAAAGCTTACCATTCATGGGCCAGAACAATTTTCTCCCCTGTGAATAAGAAAGTAGTGCTTACCCCTTTTGGCAGCAAGATCAGAGGAATGGTGGTCTTCTGTCAAAAGCTTTTCCCTCAGGGCATACTCCTAGGATTGTGATGTGGCAATAATTTTCTAATTGCTACTAACTGCTCCTTAAGGGAGGATTGTAATGGAAGCCTTTGTTTTTTCTTTAACGTGAATCAGCTGAATCAGAATTTTTATTCCTGGTGGGGAGTTTAAGACCAGGATTTCAGGTTTAAAGACTTTTTTCCTGGAAACTCTTGGTCTGGAATGCTCATGTGTTTAAAATGAAAGGAGGCTGCTAAAAGCGCTTTCAACATCTTAACATTCCTGTTACAAACTACATTTACAATAAATTCTTAGAAATTCATTATGCTTACAATAAACTTTTAGCTTGAAGCAAATTGTTCCATCTGTTACTGGATACTGCCCAAGGAGATAGCATTAAGGACTGCAGATCTGACCCTGTATGCAATTCACAAAATTGCCAACAGGTTGGTTAGGAGTGGCAGCTGGAGGTCTGTTCCAACCTCCCTCCCTCTCTCTCACAGCAGAATCAGTCACCATGCTGGGTCAGGTTAGACCTGGATTTGTCCAACTGAGTCTTGGAAACCTCTAAAGAAAGAGAAACTACCTCTCTGGGTAAGCTGTTCCCTTGCTGCTATACTCTCCAATTGAAGAAGTTTTTCCTAATGCACAGCCTGACCCTCCCAAACCACAGTGTGTGTAGCTCTTGTGCCTTGTTTTACCATCTGCTAGCACCAAGAAAAGTTTGGCTCCATCATATTTGCAGCTCCAGATTGTAGGCCTTGGCTTTCACTTTTGCCAGACTTAAGGAGCCAGACTTCCTCAAGTTTTGCTCACAGGCTCTCAATCATATCGGTAACTACCTGCTGGACCATGTCATTTCTGAACAACCTTTTTGAATTAGGTGCCCCAAAACCCAACACAGCATTCCAACTGCAGCCTCACCACTGCCAGGCAGAGGGAGGCACTAACTTTCCTTTATTGACTAGCCCCATTCCTGCAGTTGTAGCCAAATAAGCAGTTTGCCTTATGATGAGAGCACGTTGTTGGCTATGTTCACTTGCCGTAACCCCCAGGTCATTTTCAGCAGAGCCTTTGGCGGGGCTCATCGAGAGGGCTT
>NW_009220331.1:0-344 GCF_000690835.1 Fulmarus glacialis | reverse complement strand
CGTCCCCTGGGGTTTGGGTTGTACCCCCAGCCCCAGCCCTCAGGACATGTCCAGCTCCCCAGCGGGGTCCTGCCTGGTCCCCGGAGCCGAGCCAGGGCCACCACCAGCTATGCAAGGCTCCATCTCCCTTCCGCTGCCGGTGCCGTGCAGGGGCATTGGGGCACAACCCAGAGTGGTTTTACCTGCATCGCTCCAGGTCAGGGCAGCAGCGGGGCCCCCCCTGGGCAGGGGAGCAGGGGTCTGTCCCCCCTCACCTTCCTCTGCTCGGGTTGTTTCCCTGCTTGCAGGGCTGCAGCACTGCAGCCGCGGCTGCCCCTCTCGCAGCACAGCCGAGCCTTTCTCCT
>NW_009220330.1:1686-9588 GCF_000690835.1 Fulmarus glacialis | reverse complement strand
GGCTGGAGCCGCGGCCGCACAGGGGCATGGCTCCTCGCCGCCCGCTCTCTGCCAGCTCTGGGTCGCCAGCCAGCCAGCACAAGCCTTTAGGGAGAGAGGTTAGCAGATATCAGCCTCCAGTTGTGCAGGATTATGTTCTGAAGACGGTCTTGTTCTTGTCTTGGCTGCATGCTGCAGGATGGTATTCGGAATGATGAAGGATTAGTCGGCTGCAGAGCCATATTGGCCTTTTGGATGTCACGTTTCTCAACAGCGAACACTCAAAAAATGCAGAATTGGGGAGGTTGGTAGTCCTCTGCTGCAACAGTCACCATACAAGAGCCCCAAATTTCTGTTTAATTTACAATTAACTAGACTTTTAAAATATTTCTTGGCATATAAGAGGTGTCTGTTTAAATTTGTGTTGCAATTTCTGTGCCCATGAAAGCAAGTGTCTGAATTTTCTTCCCGTTTTCAGGATAAGCTGCTCATGGAATTTAGCATAAATCTCCGTTCCCTCAACAACCTCACCCAGCACGTGTGGTTTTTGTAGGCGTTTGGTTTGGGGTTTTTTCCTAGGAGGGGGATGGGAAGCCTGGGGGGGAACACCCAGGATAACTCATTTAAGTGACACCTTCAAAGCCAGGCAGGTAGGTGGCTGGCTGCTGAGCCATGTAATTGCATTCTGTTCAGGGCCCACTGCTAACGATCCCTCTGTATGCGTTAAGGGCATTTCTACATACTGAGATAAATTCATCCCTGGTGAAAAGTGCAATTTCTATAGAGTTATACTAGGCATGAATTGGAGTCACTATGTCCTTTTAAAATGAGCCTGTTGGGATTAGTTACAGGAATGCAGTTTAGCTCAGATATAACAGCAAGATCAAGGCCACTGCTGGATCACAATTACAACTGAGAAAAAATGTACTAACCAGCTGCCAATCAAACATATGAAAATGAATAGCAATAGCCATACAAATAGCAATAGCTATTTGTAACAGCATGCTCATACTTGGACCTCAGATACCTTAAACAATCTGGAAGCTCAGCATAATGATTACTCTAAAAGAGGAAAAAAAACCCCATGTTGATAATAGTTGTTATGAGACAGTAAGGTTTTAAGCAGATGGTAAAAAGTGTCAGTCTGAGGCAAAATATAGATCTCCCTGCTGTTGAATAATTAATGAAAAACTCCTTCCCCGTTATAGCCATTGTAACTGTGTGACTGTTTAAATAGTCTCCATTTCATAAGGCCTCGTGTGTATGAGCTCAAGTCACCTCTTACAATCAGATTGTTTTTCCGGAGCTCATTTCTCTGTGCTCTCTCCCTCTCCTGATCCCTTTCCACAGGACAAATTCTGTTGTGCCTAATCAAGCAGAGCTTCCAGTGAAAGCAATCAAGGCAGTTTGATTTAGCAGCGCAGCCTTTATTAGAGAAATCCTGACCCCACTGAAGTCAGTTGGAGCTTGACATTGACTTCAGCCATGCAGACGCGCCATATCCTGAGTTCTCCCTTTTAATTGGATCGTATCCTTCTGCTGGTTTACACCAAGACAAATGGGAGTTTTCTCAGAAATAATTTTATTTTTAGGTTTTGGAATACATTAATTGGAAATGTTCAGATACACCTGAACTGAAAAAATAAATCATGCAACCAGCTCTAACTTCAGGGACATTATTCTAACACTCAGATTTTCTTATCATACCAACTGCCATTATGTTCTTGCATGCATTTCATAACAGAAGGAGGATCTGGGAGCCTAAGAAGCCAGAAAAAAAGAAGAAAGTGAGATAAAAAAGGGCTTTCCAAAAAATGAAAAGGAAAAGGAGGTGGTCGGAGATAGGCACATGACATTACACCCTAACTTATCACAAGCTGAAAGACGCTGATGTGGACAAAGTGATGGGGCAGGTCACAAAAGGACATCTGAAAGCAGCAGGTCAATGCCTGGCTGCAGCGCAGGCGGCGAGCAGAGCACGAGCGGAGTACCGGGGGGCAATGGGAACGGACCGCTGCGTTACCTCTAAGGGGAAAGCTGCTCCTTCATACTTTCTCTTAACAAATGCACTTAGCTATGGTATTTGTCACAAAGTATTGAGTTTTGTCCAACCCCAGTGCTAATAGAAACTCAGAGCAGTTGTCAAATTCTCCACATACTCGGAGATTTAAGACCCAAAAGCCACCTCCATCTCCACAGGCAGAGAAGACAAACCCGCAGAGCCACACTCTGCAAGCAGCGCGGGGAGCAGAGCAGAGCTCGGCAGAGCCTCTCTAATACCTTTAGCCTGTGCCTCGGTCTCCATCGCTGCCAGGGCTTGCAGCCCCACCAGCTACGGCTCTCAGGATCTCAGGGAATCTAGCTGTTTTCTGGGAAAAGACAACATTGACGATGGGTGAGGACTGAGGGGTGAGGACTGCTCACATTTCTTTACCACAGCTGAGGTCACAACTAAGGGGTTTTTAATGCAAAGATATTGGTTTTTTAAAACAGGGTACTATTGCTTTTCATCACCAGTGAGGGATGGCTGTGGTAGCCGGAGGGAATGCATCATTTACTGTGTCAGATCAATGCAAAAACGGAAAAGAAGGCGACAGCCGTTATCATCCACTTCTTGTGACTTTGCTGGACTACATGAACTCAGTAGTGTAGCTCAGGATACTACATTAAGCTCATGCTCTTGCTACATTAAAGGTTTGTAACCAGGGAGATAGAAGTTAAATTCACTCGTGTTCATGCAGGGTGGGCAGATGGAAACCAGACCTCTCTCTCCTCTGTCTGCTGCCTCTCAGCTCCGGGGTGAGACCCTGAAGTCCTGGGGCAGCGCAGCCACAGGAGAGCAGCCACTTTGCTGGAGCTCACCAGCAGAACCACACAGATCACTGGTTTACGGCAGTAAACACTGGTGGGTGAGATGGAGCTTCCATGTTCCCTCTTACATTCACCTTAGCTCCTGCAACTAATGACAAAAAATTATTTCACATCAGTGGGCATTTCATTGATTCCATGCATGCGAAAACGTGACATGGAAATATAAGCATTAAACACACTAAATTTTTTGTATGGATGTCAGAGTAGTGTAACAGTTCTTCCTATTAGCTGCTGTGAGCCAGATCCTGCCTGAAATTAAATCCTAAATCTTCTCTTGGAGATTGCATGCTAGCAGATTTCTTTGCATAATACTCACAGCTTGCCTTCAAACATGTGCTGCATAAATAGCTCAGGGAAAGGAAACAAACTCAAAGTCACACTTGTAAATTATTTGATCATGCTATTCACTGTTTGCCAAACTCCCTCATCTTTCTACAGAAAAAAAGAGGTTTCCTGATGCCCTACTATCACAGTGAATTCTTTCCAGAGAAATCCCGAAGCTGACAATCCGCATTCCCTTGCAAGGCACAGCCAGAGTAACAAAAGACATCTGATACAGGTGACTCTGAACAATACCGGCACGAAATAGTAGCTGTATCAGTCTCAGGGAAATACCAGGGTATTTCTTATAGGTTGACTGCCTTCAACTTTCTGAGAAGCAAAAACACCTGATGTAATGTTGCCGCAAGTTTACAGAAGTAAGAGACATTATTTAAAGCCAGTGTTTCTAAGTGCGAGGTTTTCCTTGGCAGGATGTCTGCTGCGCATCGTCTGGAGGCTCCCGCACCATTCCCGGGATGGGCATGGCCAGCCAGGCCCTACATCCCGGGATAAACAAACTTGCTGGATACCAGGTCAAGACAATTGTTGCTCAGGACCAAGCTGCAGAGGCAGAAATTACACCAGGAACTAACCTGGTCCCTAGGTACTGACTTTGGGCGTGAGTCTGCAATAATCCTGGCTTTTAGCACGTGAGCTCGCAGCAAGGCTTCTTCGGCTTTACGGGATTGTCACAGGAAAGAGTTTTGCTTATGAAACGAAGTTCATTTGAAAATAAAGAAAAGATTATTTGAATCCTTGCAGCGATCACATTTTATGTCTAAGAACACTATTAGTAGGAGGTGCTACATAGCTCACATGAGTAAAGTGTGTGCTGTCTTGAAGTCAATCAATGTTCAATGATCAATGATCTCGCTTCGGCAGTACTGACCTTGAATCCTAAACACCATGGATGACAACCACCAGGTACTTATTTAAAAATGAAAGAGCAAAGATCAACCCAGGACTTCTCAAAAATCAAAAGGCACAGAAACCTCTGGAAATGGCTGTGGAGGAGGAAGCCTTTAAAGTGCCACCAAGTGTACTCCATTCAAGTGAAATGCCATTTGGATAGTCAAAAACTAAAATAATTATTCTAACAAAAAGTAAATAAATGAAAATTTAAAATATTTAAATGCAAGGCCAGGCAATGAGCTCAGAGATAAGGGTTTGTCCATCATCTGTTGGGGCACAGGCAGTTTTTACTGGTGCGTGACAGCATCCTTCCTCAGCTGAATTTGCAGGGGAGCCAGGGAGCTTTTGTCCTTTGGCACGCGAGCCGACCGCATCTTTGACACATGATCTGCCCGAAGCGTGAGTGATGACCTATTTCCAACCCTTGCTCATGGTGTGTATTCGGCACGTTCCTGGCATTGTTCAGGCCTGCCAAGTATAACATGGGGTATGAAACAGATCACTTTCCCTTTTCTTGGTGCTATCTTCAGCTCTAAAACAATAGGAAGGACAACAACAGTAGGAACAACAATAACAAACTCAGGTAATTACCTGCCACCAAATGTTGCAGACAACAACAAACTTCACATGAAATTTTCGGCTACAGTGCTAGGGATTGCGCAAGGAGATTACAGCTAAAAGCTGCCCTTTCTCTGTGTTGACCACGCATAGTTTTAAAGTGCTGTTCAAAAAGACAAGTGGGGGGGGTTTGTCCACGCTTATTTGCCACAATTAGTTAATGTTTCAAAGCAAGAGCTAAAAATTCTCAAGATAATTTAATTCCTGCCCCTTCTGACCCTAAAAACTCATCCCTCTGGGTACCACCGGACACCTCACCGGCGGCCGAAGCAGAACGGGTGTATGCAGCCTCCCACGCTACACGAAACGCACGTCGGCAGAGAATCAGCTTCTTTGATAAAGGAGTGCTCGAAACATTAGGAATAAAAGGTTCCTGGTTTGAATTTAGGGAGATAATTATTTTTACTGTCATCGTGAGCATTTTTTGATGTTTAAATGAATCTATTGATGAAGATAAAGGAAGTGCTTCTTGGGAGATACCAGCTCTTACTTTATGTTAGTTATCATCAGAAACTTTAAGAATAAGGGGTGGCAGGTATGACTACAAAGGAAATGAGTGTTACATTTGTATATTTTCCACAGAGAAATAACCTAGGAGCCTGCAGTGAACAGAGGAGAGAGGCATGATGCTCCTTCATAAGGTATTGTGATGATTTTTCTAGCTAAAATTCTTCCCAGACCCAGTATATTATGGTAGATAAGGATATAAATGTGCATTTTACCATTTCATACTGCACTGTTTTCCTTTTATTGATTCACATCTGATCATGTTTACAAACAGACGTTATACTTTGAATCTCTTGGTCTGGATGTAGAGGATGCAGAAGTGACAACTTGGGAACGTGTTTATTAAGCAATGTGAAACATCTGCTTCTGTCTTGCAACACACACTTTACCTATTCACAGGAGACACAAATTTATATTTACTTCACAGTTACACCCACCGAGCTATTACAACTATTAATGCAATTATGATATAAACTGTAGTGCAGGGATGGAGTAGTTTCCTTAACCACCAAGGTATCTGGTGTCTGTAAAACCCTGTACGTTTGATGTCTCCAGAGCACGTTTGCATGCCTCGCCGTCTCAGCCAGCACGTTCCTGGATAGTGATTTTCTTTCTACGTCAAAGAAATTCGACTGTTATTAAAAAATGGTTAGTCCTTCTGTGTCTGGAAATTCTGATTATTTATAAAATGCTATAAAGGATGTGGTGCTTTTCACAAGTTGGTACTGTCCCTGCACTAACACAAAGAGCATATGTGAGTGCTTAACTTCAAGGGCAGCAGCAATCCTGCTCTGTACAGTGACTTTAGCAAAACTCTCTTAAACATTATTATTAGACTTTGAGCTCTGAGGGCTCCTTTTACTCATCTGTTCAGTTACTGCACATGGATGTTTACCCTTTTATATGGCTGAACCAGCTTACAGAGATCTGCTTTACTTGCTGCCAAGAATGGAACCTTAATATTATTAATTTCCGTTCAGTACAAGACAGCGCATGGAAGGAAGGAGAATTAGCTACCTGAATTATTTTCATTGATCATCACATCACTTTCCACAGCAATGATATAATGTTATGATGCTATAACATAGCAGCGATTCTCCTTTCAATACCTACTTTGATTCCCAACACTCAGTTCCACTATGGACGCCAGTACAGAAATTCCTTCAGTCCTGGTACTAGATATATGCTCCTGTTACCTTGCAGGCATTCGAATTGCTGTCCTGCCTCTGCTGCAATTCTAGCCAGTGGTTACACAGCAATACCTGCCTGTGGTCTAGCTGTACTCCTCACTTTGGAAAACAAAAATAAACACATTTTTTCCTACGTTAACTCTGACAAATAGAGACCTAGGGTTAAAGGGTCTCTAGAGTTTGACAGTAGGTAAACAAAAGCAACCAAACAAAAGGTAGCATGTGTAAAGCTAATAAAAAAGACAAGCTAAAAGCACATATACTAATGATTTCTTACAGTAAAGAAACCCTTTCCTTTCATTCATGAAATAACATGAATTTAAATTATTTGGGGAAGCGACCATCTTCTAATAGACAGATAGCATATTTAGGACTTAAAACAGATTGACTGTGAAAATTATGCTAAGATCGTTGGGGAATGTAAATCCTTGTTTAATTGACACTGCGTGAGCTGCCAGGAATAATTAACAAGGCTAAATTTAACTGCTCTGGCAGTATTTCCCTTTCAGATGCAGATGGTTTTGGCCAAAGCCCAGGCGATCTAAGGCAGGTTCATCTTTCCAGTGCTGCCAGGGAGGACCAGAGCTGGGGGAGAGGTGAGCTGGGTTTCTTTCTTCAGAGGAACTGCAACCATTTTGTGTACAAGGGCGCTGAAAAGTAACTCCTCTGCCTCAAGGTGCTGTTTCAGGCTGAAAACTCTTTTCAGCCTGGGTGCAAACCGGTGAAACCAGATGAAACCAAACAGGCAGGTTTACCGTTCTCTGTTGTGCTTTGGTGTGTGAGCTTTTGTTGAACTCACATGTTCCGCTCAGGAAGGAAAGCAAACCCAGATACCGCGCAGGCGAGCGATGGAGGGTAAGCGGTGCTACCCCCCTTCGGGTGCGAGGGAACTTGGTTTTGTGAGATGCAAAGAGGCGAGTGACCTTTTTAGCCCAGCCCAAAGGTCTGTCTCGCTCCATTTCCTGTCTCTTGCAGCCACGGGGGGAAAGAGCAGAAGAAACAAGTATAAACTTGTTATCCCCTAATTTAATTTAACACCCTCCTCCCAGTGCTTTTCCTGTGAGAAGTTCAGGTACCCAGAATAATACTGTTGTATTAAGAAATGAGAAACAAATTGCTGAAAAGGCACTGGGATGCAGGCAAGCTAACCCGATGCCTTCTGCTGGTAAAAATAGCTGCCCCTACCAAAATCTGCCCGAGATGCTGCCTTCAGCTCTCGAGGTGCGATTAGTGCATTCCTAAATTTGAAGGCAAAACAGGCTTCCAGCAGGACATGAGCACGGCAATCCGGATAGCTCAGCAGCAGCTTCAGCACAGCAGCATCTCAGAAAAACCTCAGCTCCAGCACCAACTCAGAGGAGAAAACCGACCTGCCAGGCATGGCAGCAGGACCTAACCTGGGTGTTAGATCATCAACTCATTTTGTGTTCTACAACAGGAAAAGATTACTCCAAAGCTCATCCCTGTTAGCTGGCAACCGCCAGCCCTGTCCCATGCACAACCT